>NC_091474.1:237863542-238023435 GCF_036971445.1 Narcine bancroftii | reverse complement strand
TGACAGGCAGACACGATTGCAGCGGTTGCAGGGGAAAATTGGTGGGTTGGGGTTGGGTGTTGGGTTTTTCCTCCTTTGCCTTTTGTCAGTGAGGTGGGCTCTGCGGTCTTCTTCAAAGGAGGTTGCTGCCCGCCAAACTGTGAGGCGATATCAGCCCACTGGCGGTGGTCAATGTGGCAGGCACCAAGAGATTTCTTTAGGCAGTCCTTGTACCTTTTCTTTGGTGCGCCTCTGTCACGGTGGCCAGTGGAGAGCTCGCCATATAACACGATCTTGGGAAGGCGATGGTCCTCCATTCTGGAGACGTGACCCATCTATAGAAATTTACAAGCGTCTTTGCTGGCGCACCAAATCTCCTCGAACTCCTTATAAAATATAGCAGCAGGCATGCCTTCTTCATGAGTGCATCGGCCTGACAGTCCAAGGAGCAATCTTCAGAGATGTTGGCACCAGGGACCAACCCCTTCAACAGGTCCGAAACCTTTACTTCCTGTGGATGCTGCATGACCTACTGAGTTTCACCAGAACTTTTGTGTATTAAACAACATACGCCAACGAGTAATTTTTAATGCAGCATTCACGCAGCGGCCAACTGATAACAGATTACTCCAGCAGTGCAATCAACTCCCTTAAGTGTAAACTACTGCAAAGAGGAATGGCATAATGCAACCATTCTCTTTTTTACGGCTCTGGCTTCCCTTGGTCTCTGCTCAAAGTTTATGCTCCTCCTTCCGCGTGAAGCAGTCAAGTTTTTGTTTCTTCTGTACATCTCTCAGATTGACTGTATAAATTTTTTTATGTTCCATGAAGTGTAAAGAAAACAAGGCTTTAATTTAAAAATGCTGTGGGCCCCGGGGAGCTGGGGGAGCTGGTATAATGGACGCCTGCATGTCTTGTCAATATTTACAGAACCAAGCACAGGAGCAATCAGTTGCAGCAGGAGGAGTATTGAGCCGAGTGGAATTACAGGGAATCAGTAGGCCCTGGGTGGTTCACGTCGCTCTATGTGATTTCTCACCCCATGGTATCCAAGATCCTTCACATGTGATCTGCATGATAGTTATACACCTACAAAACTTGTTAAAAATATGTTGAAGCGATCTGTATCTCTCTCTCTCTCTCTCTCTCTCTCTCTCTCTCTCTCTCTCTCTCTCTCTCTCTCTCTTTCTCTCTCTCTGAGAGAAAGCCTGTTTGATTCTCTCTGCTTGCAAAACCACATGACCTTCTTAGAACAAGTTCTCTTCCTGACAATCTGCAGCTCCAACAAGATCTTTCATCTGTTGCCTTTTGTAGACAACAATCCATTAGTGAAGTCTCTTGAGCACTCCTCAAAGCTCTTGCAAAAGCCATGGAGCCGATATGTCTAGAATTAACAGAGCTCCAGTATTTCAAATAAGATCTGTTTTAAAGTGTTTGTATGTGACTTAGTCTAACAAACCTTTCCCGATTTATCTCCCAAAAATATATCTATATAATCTGTCACACCAGCGATTGGGAAAGGGGTTCCAAATCCATATGCGAGTTTGTATGTCTTCCCTGTGTCTGCATGGGTCTCCTCCTGGTGCTCTGGTCTCCTCCCACCATGTACAGGGGGTTGTAGATCAATTGGGTGTAATTGTGCGGCAAGGGCTCATGGCTGAAAGGGCCTGTTACTGTGCTGCATGTCAAAATTAAAAAATGTACACAAGTAATTGAATTAAAAATGGACACAAAACCTTCCACTGAGGTGGGGTGAGTGACAAACCAGAGGATGTGGGTTAAGGGGAAAAGTTTAAGGGGAACATTAGTGGCAACATCTTCACACAGAGAGTAGTGGGATTGCGGAATGAGCTTCCAGCTGAAGCGCTGTAATGTTAACCTTTAAGAAAAATTTGGACAGGTATATGGATGGGAGGGGTATGGAGGGATATGGAGTGAGTTCAGATCAGTGGCACTCGGCAGAATAATAGCTCTGCACAGACTAGCAAACAGCATCTTTCAGCTGCTCCCGTCGGGGAAGAGATGTCAGAAGATCAGAGCCAGCGCCACCAGGAGGAGGAACGACTTCTTCTCCTGGGCAGCGAGAATGCTGAACGACCAAAGGAACTGCTCACACTAACCCATCCGAGACTCTCATGTTGACAAAACAATATTTATTAATATGTGCATATGAATACTTGTCCTACATGTGTGTTGTTTGTATGTGTATTACGTTTGGTTGTGTGTTTTACACTGAAGACTGGAGAACAGTGTTTCATCTGGTTGGTCTTGTGCAATCAGTTTTCAATAAACTTGACTTGATTTGTCTAGAAAGGCTGAAGGGCCTTCAACCCTAATCTAATATTCTACAATAGAAAAGAAGGATTTAAAAAAAATTCACTATGATCGACGGCAAAGAAAAACGTTTCTTAGCTATAATGCAGACAGAGTTTTCGAGGTGTTTCGGCAGCCCCTGATTAATGTAACAAGGGGGGTGGGGGGGGTTCAAGAGCTGTTGGAAAGAAACTATACTTGAAATGAAAGCTGCTGCTCCTCAGTCATCTGTACCTTCTGCGTGAAGGTAGCAATGAGAAAAGGTTGTGTCCAGATCTTTACAGACGTAGGGTTTGCTGTGGCATCGTGCATAAAACTCATGAAAATGTGGGTCCAAGACGTAAAAATTCAAAACGGAGAAGCTCAGCAGGTCAATCCGCGTCCTTCAAGTCACAAAGGCAAAGGTACAGAACCGACATTTCATGCTTGAGGCCTTCATCAAGGTGCGGGAAAATATCGGCAGGCATCTGAGCAAAAGACAATGGGGGGAAGGCGAGGTCGCAAAGGCAGGAGGTGATAGGTAGAGGAGGGGTTACCAATGAACAAGGGGAGGAGGGATGACTAAGTGAAGGGAGGGGGAATGGAGGGAGAGGCGGAAGGGAAGGAAGGGGGAGGGGGAGGGGAGGAAGGAGGTGGAAGAGGAGATCAGGTAAGTAGAAACCAGAAAAGTTGATGTTAATATCATCTGGCAGGAGAGTGCCCAGATGGAAAAATCAAGTGGTGTTCTTCCAATTTGTGGGTGGTCCTGGTGGGGTAGTACATAAGGCCACGGACAGACATGTGAGCGTGAGAGTGTGACCCAGAGCTGAAATGGTTGGTTACTGGGAGGTCTCTGTCACTCATGCGGATGGAGCGAAGGTGCACAGTGAAGCGATCTCCCAATCTGCACCCAATCTCTCCGATGTAGAGAAGGCCATAAAGGGAGCACCAGATGCAGTAAATCAGTCCTGCGGATACACAAATGAAGTGTTGCTTCACTTGAAAGGCCTGTTTGGGGTTCCGGACCGTGGTATGGGGGGAAGTGTGGGTACAAGTGTTGCACCTCCCGCAGCCACAGGGGAAGGTGCCGGCAGGGGGATGGGGGTGGGGGGTGTGTTGGTGGGGAGGGATGAGAGTTCGAGGGAGACATAGGCACAATTTAGGAAATTATTTTGGCTATCTTCATGTTTCTTGTGCTAGCCCTAGGAAAATAATCATCTTTTTCATCCTATCTTGGATGCAGGTTTTAGGGAATGGGTTGGATTGGGAATAATAAGTTTTAAGGATCTATATATTTGAGGTAATTTTGCTTCCCTTGAACTAGTAACAGTTAGGTATTTTGTTCAGTCAAAATTCTCTAACTTTTCTCAAATTCTCGATACCAATATCCTTGATTAGTTTTTTGATTTAAAATTTTCCCATGGTGGATTGATAGCAGTTATTTATAGCAATTTGATGGACCTAAGAATATGTTCAGGGATGGGAATCAAGAATGAATGGGAACGAGACTTGATTACATCAATTTCAGATGAAAATCGGGATCCCACGCTTGATCCGATTAATAATTCTTCATTCTGTGCATGTCATTTTAAAGTGGTACATAGAATACGTATGTCCACAGTTAGATGATCTCATTTTCATAGTTGATGCACTAAGTGACAAATGTAACATTTTTGAGGCCTCTCTGATTTATATGTTCTGGGAGTGTCCAGAGCTACAAGATTATTGGGAACAATCCTTTAAAACTCGATCACAGATTCTTAGGATTAAATTAGAATCGGGTCCTTTCATTGCCTTGTTTGGTTATTCTCTAGAAGAGAATTCATCCGAAAAAAGAATAGTAGCTTTGACTTCATTGATGGCCAGACGAGCAATTTGGATCAGATGGGAAGACAGGAGAGGACCAACTCCTATGGTTTGGTTGCAGGATGTTATGTCTTGCTTGAGTTTGGAGAAAATAAGATCTAAGGATGAATTTGACAACAAAGGGGGCCCATTCACGGACTGTGATCATAACTCGATGACTTAGGCAGGGGGGATCTGGGGGGGGGGGGGCATTTCTATCCAATGTCCGAGACCCAAGACTCGATTCTTTACACATTATGTGGTGGTGACTGCGTTTAGTGGGAGGGGTTAGTTTAGTACGGGGTTTTTTTTTCTTTTGTTCTTTTTTATAACAATGTATATCTCAGTATTAGAATATGAGGTGATATTCTCATAAGGATATTTCACTCTATTTGAGAATTATCTAAGACAATGTATCATTGGTATGTGACTCATGTTCTGTCTCTCTCTCTTGGCTTGGCTTTACGGATGAAGATTTATGGATGGGGTAAATGTCCACGTCAGCTGCAGGCTCGTTTGTGGCTGACAAGTCCGACGCGGGACAGGCAGACACGGTTGCAGCGTTTGCAAGGGAAAATTGGTTGGTTGGGGTTGGGTGTTGGGTTTTTCCTCCTTTATCTTTTGTCAGTGAGGTGGGCTCTGTGGTCTTCTTCAAAGGAGGTTGCTGCCCGCCAAACTGTGAGGCGCCAAGATGCACAGTTTGAGGCGATATCAGCCCACTGGCGGTGGTCAATGTGGCAGGCACCAAGAGATTTCTTTAGGCAGTCCTTGTACCTCTTCTTTGGTGCACCTCTGACACGATGGCCAGTGGAGAGCTCGCCATATAACACAATCTTGGGAAGGCGATGGTCCTCCATTCTGGAGATGTGACCTACCCAGCGCAGTTGGATCTTCAACAGCGTGGATTCGATGCTGTCGGCCTCTGCCATCTCGAGTACTTCGATGTTAGGGATGAAGTCACTCCAATGAATGTTGAGGATGGAGCGGAGACAACGCTGGTGGAAGCGTTCTAGGAGTCGTAGGTGATGCTGGCAGAGGACCCATGATTCGGAGCCGAACAGGAGTGTGGGTATGACAACGGCTCTGTATACGCTTATCTTTGTGAGGTTTTTCAGTTGGTTGTTTTTCCAGACTCTTTTGTGTAGTCTTCCAAAGGCGCTATTTGCCTTGGCGAGTCTGTTGTCTATCTCATTGTCGATCCTTGCATCTGATGAAATGGTGCAGCCGAGATAGGTAAACTGGTTGACCGTTTTGAGTTTTGTGTGCCCGATGGAGATGTGGGGGGGCTGGTAGTCATGGTGGGGAGCTGGCTGATGTTATATAAACACCATATAATTAATATCTAAGCAATATATACATGTCATATTTCTCTCATTCAGATTAATAAAAATGATTTTAAAAGAAAGAATATGAGAGGGGGCCGGTGAAGTTCAGACGGTTGGTATCTCAGCAGCAGTTGGAAATAAAAAGGTCCATTGCGGGGAACTTGCCAGAACGAGGTGCCCAGGATGAGGAAGAAAGCTTGAAGCGGGAGAAAGGGTCTTGGGTGGGGGGGATGGAGAGTGGGCCCAGAGATGGAGGCAACGGAAGAAGAGTTCGGTATGACGGTGTGCGTGGAACTCATTGTGGTGTGGGCGGAGGGGGATGAAGCTGAGGACCGAGTGCTCTGTCTCAGAGAAGGGAAGATCAGAGGGGATAGTGAAAGCCAAGTAGGGTTTCGAGTGGGAATCAGTGTTGTGGAGATTTGGAGGGTCGGCGAAGTCAGAGGGAGGTAATGAAAGGTGGGGGAGGTTGGAGGTTGGAGGGAGGAGGTGGGGGTGGGGGAGGGTAGAGGGGGAGGAGGAGAGAGGTAGGGGTAACCAGAGAGAGGAATGGGGAGATGAGGTCTGAGGGTTGGGAGTGGTTCGCAGGGGGAGGGAGGGTTGGGGAGTTCAGAAGGGTGTGCGAGAGGTTAGAAGGGGGAGGTGGGGGTGGGGGATGGTAGAGGGAAAGGAGAAGTGGGATAGGGGGTAACCAGAGAGAGGAGGTCTGAGGGTTAGGGGGTTGGAGAGGAGAGATGGGAAGAGAGAGGGAGATGGGGGTGGAGTTGGGAGAGGTGTAGGGGGATAGGGAACAATACAGAGTTGTAAGGGGGAAATGAGTGAGTGGGATCCAGCAGCGAGATCGGGACTACAGTGGGAGTCCATGTCGGGAGCCACGTGGTTGGAGTCAGCGTGTGAAGCTCTGGCCTTAGGTTGGCCGGGGCTCAGGAAAGAGTCGGCAACCACAGTGGGAGGGCTGGGTTGGCGGTCGAAGTTTCGGGAGCTCTGTGGAATAAGTGGGTGAGGTTTGGGTTAAAGTTTGCGGCCGAGGCGTTGGGAACTCCGTCGGGTTGGTGGCCAGGGCTATTGTTTGGGTTGGTGGCCATGGCCTCGGGAGCTTCGGTGGGTTGGTGGTCGTGTACAGATTTTTGTGTTTTACTGCGTCCAAGGTGTCTTGTTGGCTGAGATATTGAGGTATTGATTGACAATGTAATGAAATGAATGTACTGTGTATAAGAGGATACTTTGAAACAATTATTATGACTCCTAGAACGCTTCCACCAGCGTTGTCTCCGCTCCATCCTCAACATCCATTGGAGCGCTTTCATCCCTAACGTCGAAGTACTCGAGATGGCAGAGGTCGACAGCATCGAGTCCACACTGCTGAAGATCCAGCTGCGCTGGATGGGTCACGTCTCCAGAATGGAGGACCATCGCCTTCCCAAGATCGTGTTATATGGCGAGCTCTCCACTGGCCACCGTGACAGAGGTGCACCAAAGAAAAGGTACAAGGACTGCCTAAAGAAATCTCTTGGTGCCTGCCACATTGACCACCGCCAGTGGGCTGATATCGCCTCAAACCGTGCATCTTGGCGCCTCACAGTTCGGCGGGCAGCAACCTCCTTTGAAGAAGACCGCAGAGCCCACCTCACTGACAAAAGGCAAAGGAGGAAAAACCCAACACCCAACCCCAACCAACCAATTTTCCCCTGCAGCCGCTGCAACCGTGTCTGCCTGTCCCGCATCGGACTTGTTTTCCACAAACGAGCCTGCAGCTGACGTGGACTTTTACCCCCTCCATAAATCTTCGTCCGCGAAGCCAAGCCAAAGAAAGAAAAGAGAAATTATGTAAGGTAAAGTAGACTTTTAAATAAATGCTGTGAATTACTAAGAAATAGGTATTGGGTCCCTTCAACTGCAACTAACAACATTCTGCGCAACTATGCATTCTCTTCCATAAAGCCGGTCCCCTGCCATTACTCATAAGGAGCTGTCAGACACAGTCCATTCATAAACGGGTTCCCGCCCCAAAACAGCTGACGGCACTACAAGCTTGTCAAGCAGAATGTGGAAACATCAAAAGCCAATGGCTTTGCTTCAGTTTCTGGAATTCAACTAACCCTGTTAAAGATAATGAATATGGAGATCGCTGGGGAAGCAACCATTTACATGTGCCAAGAGCCAGGCTAACACTGTCTTAAAGGACCCTTTTGATCATGTCTGCCACAAATCCATATTTTTTAATTATAGAAAGCCAATCAATGATATCCATTTTCCTGTCTTTGGAAGTGAGCAAATACTGACTGTAAGTCATCAGCTTGAAACAATCTCCTCAAAGGAATGGTTATTTAATCTTATGGAGCAAAACTGCCTTAAATATTGTCCACTGTACCCTTGTACTTTGAATGAGGTTCAACAGTATTAGGGAGGTGACCTTGTCTACCCAACCCTAATTACTGCTCAGTCCCGCTAGCGTGACTCTAATAAATTCTCTGTCTGTTGTACTTTGTGGCTTTGTTGTACTTCTTGTACCTTGACAGGGCTAAACTATTACAATATACTTGGACAGACAGACTCAAGGTTTCGTCCACTGGGTGGAGCTGAGGAATGGGAAAGGTATGACCAAATTAATGGGGTTGTATTATTGACCACCCAATAGTCAGGGAGAATTGGAGGAGCAAACGCGCAGGAAGATAGCAGTCAACGGCAGGAAACTTAAAAGTTCTGATAGTAGGTGATTTTAAATTTCCACAGGTTGACTGGGATGCAGTAAAAGGGCTGGATGGCTTGGAGTTTGTCAAATGTGTTGAAGAAAGTTTTCTAAATCAATAAATGGAGGTGCCAACAAGAGAGAGGGCAATTCTGGGTCTCCTATCAGGGAATGAGGCAGGACAGGTGACAGAAGTATGTGTAGGGGAACATTTTGGAGCCAGTGATTATAATGCCATTAGTTTCAAGATATTTATGGAGAAGTATAGGTCTGGACCTCGGGTTGAGATTCTAAATTGGAGAAAGGCCAATGTTAAGGAAATGAGAAAGGGTGGATCGGGAAAAGGTGTGGAAGGCATTCACAAGCAAAGTTTTGAGAGTTCAGTGATTAAAGGCAAAGTTATTTTTGAGGGCTATTAGGGGTCTATTTAAGATAAAGTCAAGGAGAAAATGACATGCTTGAGGAATACAATAGATGCAAGAAAAAAACTTAAGAAAGAAATCAGGAAGGCGAAAAGAAAACATGAGCTTGCTTTGGCAAACAAGGCGAAGCAAAATCCAAAGGCTTCTACAAGTATATTAAGATTAAAATGATAGTAAGGGACAAAATTGGACCTCTTGTAGAGTGGTCAGGTATGTATGGTGCCAGAAGAGATGGGGGAATATCTTAATGGGTTGTTTGGATCAGCATTTACTCAGGAAACTGGCACAGAGTCCAGGGAAGTAAAGGCAAACAAGCTGTGAGGACATGGAACTGATACAGATTAAAGAGGAGGTGATATTTGCTGTCTTAAAGTGTTGATAAATTCCTTGGGGCTGACCACATTTTCCCTCAGACCTTGAGGGAGGCGAGTATAGAAATTGTAGGGGCCCCGGGAAATATATTTAAAATGTCCCTAGCCGAGGGGGAGGGGCCAGGGGATTTGAGGGTAGCTCACATTGTTCCGCTGTTTTAAAAAAGGCTCCGAAAGTAATCCTGGAAATTATAGGCCGGTGAGCCTAGCATCAGTAGTGAGTTAGTTATTAGAAAGTGTTCTCAGAGATCTGATAATACAAGTATTTTCAAGGTCACGGGCTGATTATAGGGATAGTCAACATGTGTGTGGTAGGTCAGGTTGTTTGAGTAGGTTATCAGGAAAACTGATGAAAAAAAGGCTGTGGTTGTTGTCTCCATAGATATTAGTAAGGCCTTTAACAAGGTTCCACGTTGGACTTTAGACAGAAAACTTCACTTGTTCAGTATTCATTGTGAGGTAATAAAATAGATTAGACATTAGCTTATCTGAATGGAGGCCTGTGACTAGTGGTGTGCCTGAAGGATCGTTGGTAGGTCCATTGTTTTTCATTTATATCAATGATCTGGATTATAATAGAGTAAATTAGACAAGCACGTTTTGCAAAAGACTGAAAAATTGGAGGTGTTGTGGACAGTGAGGAAGGCTTTCAAAGCTTACAGAGGGATCTGGACCAGATGGAAAAATGGGTTGGAATTTAATGCAGACATGTGTGAGGTGTCACATTTTGGAAGGACAAACCAAGAAAGGACATACACTGTAAATTGTAGGGCACTGAGAAGTGCAGTAGAACAGAGAAATCTGGGAATACAGATACATAATTCCCTGAAAATGGCATCACAGGTGGTTAGAGTTGTAAAGAGATCTTTTTTGGCATATTGGCCTTCATAAATCAAAGGGATGTTATGGTAAAGTTGTATAAGACATTGATGAGGTCAAATTCAGAGTACTGTGTGCGAGAGTCTTGGACTTCTCACTACAGGAAAGATATCAATAAGATAGAAAGAGTGCAGAAAGATTTATTAGTTTGTTGCCTGGACTTCAGGAACTGAGGTACAGGGGAAAGATTAAACAGGTTACAACTTTATTCTCTGGACTGTAGAAGAATGAGGAGAGATTTGATAGAGGTATTTAAAATTATGAGGAGGACAGACAGAGTGGCTTTTTCCACTGAGGGTAGGTGAGATACAAACCAGAGGATTGCATCTTGGGATTGTATCAGAGGATTGTAAACATGGGGTGAGAGTGAAAAGTTTAGGGGGAACAGGAGAGGAAACTTCTTCACACAGAGAGTGGTGGCGGTGTGGAATGAGCTGCCAGCTGAAGTGGTGAATGTGGGCTCTGTTTTAACATTTAAAAGGAATTTGGACCGGTACAAGGATGGGAGAGGTATGAAGGGCTATGCGCTGGGTGCAGGCCAGTGGGACTAGACAACAAAAATGGTTTGGCACAGACTAAAATTTTCTATTGATCTATGGAATGCTGGGTTGGTCAACTTGGTTCAGAAGATTGTTGACAAAACATCACGTGTACAATATGCTTAATAGAGGTGTAAAAGATTATGAGTGTGGCATAGACAGATATTCAGCACCTTTCCCCCTGGGGCAACCAAAGCAAGTGCCATACGATATAGGAGCAGAATTTGGCCATTCACCCATCGAGTCTGCTCTGCCGTTCCGTCTTGAGCTGATCTATTTTGTACTCAGCCCCACTCCCCCGCCTTCACACCATAACCTTTGATTCCATTACTATTCTACACACTGACCAATCTCTTCCTTAAATACACCCAACAACCTGGCTTACACTGCTGCTTGTAACAGCAAATTCCAGTGGTTCATCACTCTCTGACTAAAGAAGTAACAAAGGAGAGTGGTGAAAAGTTTAGGGGAGACATTAGGGGTAAGCTTTTTACACACAGAGAGTGGTGGATGCTTGGAATGCATTGGTGGTGGAGGTGGGTACCATAGGGACATTGAAAACACTCTTATATAAGCACATGGATGAAAGAAAAATAGAAGGTTATGGGTGTGTGGTACTGAATGATTATTATTGTCGTGGAGGACTTTATGAGATAGGCTGCCATCTTGAGGCAGTGTCTCACGTAGATGTCTTCAATGGATGGGAGCTTAGTGTCCGGATTGGCTAGTTTTGTCTCTTTTGGCAGGCTTCTGCCTTCCTAGGTACACAAGATGCCTGCATGGACTTCAGTAAGGCATCTGACAAGGGCCCTCATGGTAGGCTGATCCAAAATTTACAGATGTACGGGGTCCATGGCGAATTGGGGGTCGGATTCAGAATTGGATGGCTCACAGAAGACAGAGGGTGGTGAGGGAAGGGTATCATCCTTCCTGGAGGTCTGTGACTGGTGGTGTTCCATGAAGGTCAGTGTTGGGACCCCAGTCACTTGTGAATTATATGAATGACCTGAATGAAAAAGTAGGTTTGCAGATGACAGAAGTAAAACAGGAAAGTCTGTAGACACCATGGAGAAACTCAGCAGGTCAAACAGTGCCCTTTATATAGCAACGGTAAAATTACATAGCTTGAGCCCTTTATCAATGTATATTTTGGTCTACTTTTGTCTACCTTGATACTTCAACAAGTTTTCATGATTTACTTCTTTCATATGAGGAACGTTACATGCATAACTGCATGTAATCATTCTCATCTATCTGTCTATCTAAATCAACCTCCCATCTTAATCTTGATTTATGAATAGCTAACTTAGGAGCTTTTCTTTGAAGCAATTGATACATTTCTGAAATAAATTTATTCATATCACCTTAAGAATCAATAATTCTAATCCATTCTGTCTTGGTAGTCTCAAATTTTGACCTAATTTGTCAGTTAAGAAGGCTTCAACTTGATAATATATAAAAAAAAGTAGTATACGGGATGTTAAATTTTTCTTTCATTCATTGAAAAGTAATAAATTTACCACCTTCAACATAGTCTTCTATTTTTTCTGTTCCCCATTTGATTCCAAATCTTCAAAATTTGATCATTCGTAGTAAGAGGAAGAAGTTTATTTTGATATAAAGGCATTTTCTGAGAAATTAAATCTTTACCACTTATCTCATAGTCTATTTTATTCCATAATTCAATGAAATGTTTCAAAATAGGAGTTTCTTTAGTTCCTGTTAACAGTTCTGAATTCCATTTATAATTAAAGGGCTGAATATGTTCTTCATCTATTTTACTTAATTCTATTTTAACCCAAGTTAAAGATTTCTCTAAATCAAACATTCCATTAATAAACTTGAACTGGGCTACTTTATCATAATTGTTGAAATGCAGAAGCTGTAAACCTCCTAATTCAAACTTTCAGATTAACTTTTCTAAACAAACTCTATCCATCTTTCCTTTGCATAAAAGCGTACTAATATTTGAGGTATTTCACAAGGATTAGACTGAAAAAGGTATTGAATCCTTGGAAAAAATATTCATTTTAATAGAATTTGCTCTACCTATTAAAGTTATAGGTTGGTCATTCCATCTATTTAAAACATTCTTAATTAAATAATGGTAAATTATTCAATTTAGATAAGTTATTCAAATCTTTATCAATTTTGATCCCTAAATATTTAATTCCATTTTCTAACCATCTAAATTGAGTAAATTGTTTACATTGAGTATAATCCCCATTAATTTTATAACCTGATATTTCACCATATTCTTTCAATCTCATACACAAAAAATGTATAGGATCTGTTACATAAACCAGGACTTCATCAGCAAATAAATTAATCTTACGTTCCTCTCTACTAACTTTTATTCCCTTATCTTGTCTTATTAATTCTGCTAAAGGTTCACTTGCTAAAACAAATAAAGCTGGAGTTAAAGGGCATCCTTGACAAGTCAATCTAGTCAATGGAAAAGGTGAAGAAATTTGCCCAGTAGTTACAACCTTAGCAGAAGGGGGTTTTATATAAAATTTTGACTCAATTAGCAAATGTTGATCCAAACCCAAATTTTTCAAACACCTTAAATAGATAATTCCATTTTAATCTATCAAAAGCCTTCTTGACATTTAAAGTGTGCACCAATGCCAATTCCGACTTCTTTATAGATGCATGTATTAAACTAATTAATTTAGGAATATTATCTGCAGAATGTTGCTTTTTCATCCAGATGAATTAAATTAGGTAGGTATTTAGCTAATCTATTTGCTATAACTTTAGCTATAATTTTATAATCAACATTTAACAATGATATCAGTCTATAAGATTCAGTTTTTAATAAATTTCTATCTTTCTTAGGTATAATAGTTATAATTTCATTTGAAAAAGTTTCCAGTAAGGTATAGATTCCCATTGCCTGTTTCAACACCTCCATAAAAGGAGGTATTATCAATTCTTTAAATTTCATTTATAATTCTGGGAGAAAACCATCCTCTCCCAGAGACTTACCACTTTGTAAAGAATTAAGAGCATTAATAATTTCTTTAA
Organism: Narcine bancroftii; assembly: GCF_036971445.1. NCBI lineage: Eukaryota > Metazoa > Chordata > Chondrichthyes > Torpediniformes > Narcinidae > Narcine > Narcine bancroftii. Next base: position 238,010,067 of record NC_091474.1, on the reverse strand, counting down.
CTGTAAATGGGCCATCTAAGTTTCTCTGAATGGCAATTTAAAGAAGAAAGATTAATTTCAGATAGAAAGTTATGAATCTTAAATTCATTATCAGACTGAGATGTATATAAATATAAATTTAAAAGAATCATTTATTTCTTGAGGTTTATAAGTATTTTTTAAAATTAATTTTAATAGCATTAAGAGTCCTTGAAGTTTTTTTCTGTCTTCATTTTCCAAGCCAAAACTTGGACATAATAATTATGTCTCATTTTCTCAATTAATTTTTCTGTTCTATAAGTTTGCATTGAGTTATAATATATTTTTTTCTTTATTAAATCTCTTTTTTTTTCTTCAGATATGTTCGGCTGCAAATCTTTTTTTTAAATTCTCTATTTCTTTTTCCATTTTCTCTAATTTTTAATCTGGTCCTTTTACTTTTAACTGAATAACTTATTATTTTACCTCTTAAATAAACTTTCAAGGTATCCCATAAAATAAATTTATTATGCAACGAGTTAGAATTAATATCCAAATATTCCTGAATTTGTCTTAGATAATTGCAAAAATCAACATTTCTTAACAATGAGGAATTAAATCTCCATCTATAAAACAATTTTTCCTTTTCAGAAACTGTACATGAAATCAAAATAGGTGAATGGTCTGATAAAATCCTAGCTTTATATTCTGCATGTGTAACTCATCCTTGTAACTGAGCTGACATTAAAAACATATCTATTATTGAATAAGAATCATATCTATAAGAATAAAAAGAATAATCTTTTTCTTTCAGATTTAATCTTTATCAAATAACCACCAAATTCAAATCCTTCGTCAAAGCCAGAATTCTTTTAGCTGTTTTAGTTCTAGTAACTGATTTTTGTGATTTATCTAATATTAGATCTAAAGAACAATTAAAATCTCCACCAATTAACACATTTTCAACTGCTTCAGCAAGGTGTTAAAAATAATCAAATAAAATTTTCATCATCAATGTTAGGTGCATAAATATTCATAACTATCCACATCTCTGAATAAATTTGGCAATGTGTTAAAACAAATCTCCCTGCAGAATCTGTAAGCACAGATTGTATCTTAAGAGGTAATTTCTTATTAATCAAAATAGCATCTCCTCTTGCTTTAGAATTAAATGAAGAATCTATCACTTGACCCACCCATCCCTTTATCCAAAGAACTGATTTTGCAGGATTCATTTCTTTTCTTCTTTTAACAAAAGACATACTTAAATCTGGATAAAAGAATACTTTACTGTTTCCCTCTAGTAAAGGGCCTTGTTGTTTTCCAACATTTTGGATCGCCAATCTTAATATAATTTCTTTATCTTGATAATGTAAACATCTAATCAGAATTGGGCGTGGCCTCTTGTCCTGGGAATGGCTTCCTTTTATTAGTTCTATATGTTCCGTCCAATTCTAATCCATTTGTAAATTTTTCAGGGCCCTTAATCTCCAGAATCCATTTTTGATAGAATTGTACTGAATTGGGGCCTTCAAAATCTTCAGGCAGCCCAACAGTTTTAACATTATTTCTGTGCCTGTGATTCTCTAACACATCAATTTTTTGATAAAAGTTCCTCCAATTGAACTTCCCAAGCCATAAAAGGATCTTCCATTTTATTCGCTGAATCTTTACACTGCTCTACTTCCCAAAATGATAATTTTGTGTATTTTCTCGACTTTAATCTTGTCCACTGTATCAATGTCTGTTGCCATTTCTTGTTCAATAAAATTAATTTCACCTTTGAGATATTGAAATTGTTTACTAGCATCGGAATGAACAGACAAAAATTGTGCATCCTTATATTTAATCATTTTATCCATCTGATTCATAATTAAATAAGTCTGAACTGAAGAATCTGTACCTTGAAGTTTAACTTCAGAATATTCAGACTTCCTTTCTTCCATACATTGGATAAACTGGGATTCTTCTCCATGATAATAATGTTTCCACTTCCTCCAATTCTTCATACAATTCTGCTTCATCGTCTCTTCCTTCATCCTCTTCACTAGATGATGAAATTAGACTTGTGTGTTGATGAGCCAATTGCTTAACCCTGGTCTGACTAGCAATGCTAGCAGACTCAGGTTTAGCTGGCTCAATCGGTCCCTGTAATGACATTGATTCGGTTGTGTGCCTACCCAATTTCTTGGGCATGCGCAATTGTTCTTGCGATGGTTATAGTTCTACAACCTTCTTCTGAACTTCAGTGCTATCTTCACCAGCTCCCCGGATAAGCGGCGCTAGAATTACATTAACTTTAGGTGCCACAGCATGGGCTGATCTTGGAGGTTCCACTGTTCAGGTAGGCCCAGTTTCTTCAATCATACTAACCTCTTTAATAGTTGTTTTCTTTGCTGTTTGAGTCTTTGCTTTTCTTGTAGCTATTGTATTTCAGTTCAGAACAAGTCTCAATGCTATAATTTAAAAAAAAAAATTTTTCTATTCAGGTTTTAAATAATTTTGCAGGGGGAGAATATTACCATGTCTACGCCATCATGCCATGACCCCAGTAAATCTTCTCTGCATTCTTTCAATCTTATTGATATCTTTCCCGCTGCTGGGTGACCAGAACTGCACGCAATATTGCGCGTCCTCACCAATGACTTGAATAACTTCAAGATAACATTCCAACTTCTAGACTCAATACTGATTTATAAAGTCTAAGATGTTAAATGCTTTCTTTACAACCTTGTCTACATGTGATGCCACCTTCAGGGAACAATGTATCTGTATTCCTAGATCTCTTTGCTCCTCCACACTTCTCAATATCCAACCATTTATTGTATACATCCTACCCTCATTCGCTCTTCCAAGGTGAAACACCTCACACTTATCTGCATTAAATTGCATCAGCCATTTACTGGCCCAATTTCCCAGCTGGTCCCGATCCCTCTGCAAGCTTTGAAAATCTACTTCACAGTCCATGACACCTCCTATCTTTGTGTCATCAGTAATCTTGCTGATCCAACTCACCACATTATCATCTAGGTCATTTATTTAGATAACAAACAATAATGCTCCCAACACAGATCCCTGAGGCACACCACTCAACACAGTCCTCAGTCTGAGAGGCAACCATCCACCACCACTCTCTGATTTCTTCCACCAAACCAATTTTGAATCCAGTTTGCAACCTCTCTATGTATATATCTAGTGTCCTAACCTTGTGAACCAACCTCTCATGTGGAACCTTGTCAAAGTCCATACTAAAGTCCATATAAACAACATCCACAGGCTTTCCCTCATCAATCTTATTGGTAACTTCCTCAAAAAACTCTACAAGATTTGTTAAATACAACCTATCACACACAAATCCATGCTGACTGTCCTTAATCAGCTGATATATCCTATCTCTCGGAAATCCTTTAATAATTTACATGCTACTGACGTCAGGCTCACTGGCCTATAATTGTCTGGTTTACTCTTGGAGCCCTTCTTAAACAGTGGGACAACATGAACCACCCTCCAATCCTCAGGCACCTCCATCATGAATAAGTTGGTTGGAAATGCAAAAAAAATTGTTTAAGATCTCCTCCATTTTGCGAGGCTCCATACATGGTTGGAATTCTGATTTTCTGGGGATCCAATGTTGTCCCTTACTTTTAATATACCCTTTGGATTTCCTTCACATTATCTGCCAAAGCACCTTCATGTCTTGTTTTTGCCTTACTAATTTCCCATACTCTGCAGGTATCTCATTTCCTGCTTGTGTCTATACCACATATAAAGCCCCCTCTTTTCTTAACCAGCTCTCCAATATCCTTTGAAAACCAAAATTCCATTAACATTGTCCTTATTCCTGGTAGGAAGAATGCAATCTCTGCACTCTCAAAATTTCATCCTTGAAGGCCTTTCACCTGCTGGATGCATCTTTGCATCACGGACTGTGAGGTAGATTTTCAAATAATTTATTCTAATTGACTCTTCCGATATTCTTCCTCATTTCCTCAGAATGGATCTTACTTCAATTCAGAACTGTAGCTCGAGGACCAGACCTATGCTTCTCCATAATTAACTTGAAACTAATGATATTATGGTCAATGGACCCAAAATGCTCATCTACACATACTTTTGCCACCTGACCTGCCTGGTTCTGTAAAAGAATATTAAGTATTGCATATTGTTGGTACCTTTGCATATTTACCTTTCCTGTACACATTAGATAAATTCCAAATACATTGTCAAAATAAGTTTTCATGTTTTCCCCTTTCAAATCAGCATCTCCATGTCACTGCACATCAATAAGGTTATTGATGGAATTAATTTGACCCTCAAGAAAGATCTTATTTGAAGGTAGCAGAGGAACATCTTATTTGATAAATCATATTTATTCCTAAGCTGTTCAAATGACATTAGTTTCTCGTAACAGTCCTCAATACAACTGATCCCCTTCCAGCATCAGGTGTCCAGGATCTTGTTATCTTCTGTCATTGTGATTAACCTATTTGGAGTCAGGGGCATTTTTGGAGACAGTCCCACTTTTACTCCGATACACTGGTTCATTTTATTCCAAATAATATGTTTTCGTATGGAGCTGTTTTTTTTCTCTACCAATTAACAGTTTAGTGTTCCATTTATAAATACAATTTTAAACCACCCAGACTGAAGCCCCATGTTAATTTCTCCTTGGAGATTCTGGCTACCTTACCATACCAGAGAAATATTCTAATATGTGAGTGTAGGTTTTGAAAGAATCCTTAGTGCAACACCATGGGCAAAGTCTGGAATAGATATTGAAGTCTCAGCCACACATTCATTTTAACACAATTGACCCTGCCTACCAGTGTGCTGGGCAAGGCCATCCATCTAGTCAAGTCTTCCTCAGTCTTTCTAAGCAAAGGGATATAATTCAACTTCTATATATTATTCAAATTGTTGTCCACTCTAACACCTAGGTATTTGATCCCATCTTGCGACCACTTCAGTTCACTATTTTGTTGGAACTGGAGGTAATCCCCTTTAGTAAGTGGTATAGTCTCAATTTTATCCCAATTGATCTTATATCCAGAAACCTTTCCGTAATCGTCCAGAATAGACTGCAGTTTAGCCAGTGAGTTTGCTGGGTCTGACAGATATACCAGCACTTCATCTGCATATAAATTGATTTTGTGCTCTTCCTGGCCCACTCTAAATTCTTTAATGTCAGGATCCCACCAAATGGCCTCAGCCAATAGTTCAGTAGCCAAAATGAATAAAGCTGGTGATAGTTGACATCACTGCCTACTAGATGTAGATAGTGGGAAAGCTGGAGAAATATGTCCATTGGTCATGACTTTAGCCTTGAGCTCTTGATATAGTGTCCTTATCAAATTTATAAAAGTTGGCCCCAGCTCCAATTTCTCCAGCACTTTGAATAAAAAGGCCCCACTCTAATCTGTCAAATGCTTTCTCTGCATCTAGGGATACCACTTTACCTTTGTCATTCCTTGACTGGCCCAGATGTATTATACTCAGTAGCCTACTGATGTTTTTTGAGGTTTGCCTCTTTTGCACTAAGCCTATTTGTTTCATTAGTTTTGGCAAATATTTTGCCTATCTATTTGCCAGTGCTTTGGCAAATATCTTATATTCCGTCCAGAATAGTGAAATTGATGTATAAGATGATGGTTTCAATGGATCCCTGTTATTTTAGGAATTATCATAATTATCGGTGTTGCAAAGGATTCTGGGAGAGTATGGGTTTCAACTGCCTGGTCTATCGCTTCCATAAAAAGAGGTAATAACAAGTCTTTAAATTCCCTGTAGAACAAAGGCAGAAATCCAACCTCATTCAGAGGTTTATTAGCTTGTAATAAACTCAACGCTTTTGCTATTTTTTCCTCAGTGAAAGGAACATTTATCTCTTCCTGTTCTTCCAGGTCGAAATTTGGTAACTCCAAATTTGACAGGAACCTGTTCATTTGATCTCTCTCCCCTTTTGATTTTCATTTATATAAATTTTCATACCATTTCCAAAAAGCCTTATTAATCTCTTTCTTCTGAAAGTGATCCTGTCATTCCCCATTTGCACCACATTGATTGTTCTCGAGACTTGTTCTGCCCTCAGCTGCCAGGAGAGTACTTTATTGGGTCTTTCTCCTAATTCATAATATTTTTTCTTTGGCCTCCTTATGGCCTTTTCTATGCTATACATCTGAAACGCATTAAATTTTCATTGTCAGAGCCCTATATTGTTCTTCAGAAACAAATTTCTGGAATTTGGAAATCCTTTTCAAGTTGTGTAATTTCTTTTTCTAATTCTTCTCCCTTCCTCATATGTACTTTTCAACTGTTTTAGTATACCTAATCACTTAAGTATGACTTAAGTAGAAATTTATCATGAGTAAGGGAACAGTTGGCCTCACAGAAGGTGTCTAACAAAGTGACAAAATTCAATTTTTTTTTCTAATGAAAATGTAGGAAGATGGCATCTATAAACCGTTTCTTGCTTATCTGGCATTGCAACGTTTAAAGTCAGGGGAGAATGGTCTGACAAAAGCCTTGATTTATACTCAGTCACCATGATCCTATCCTCTTTGTGGGTTGATGCCAGGAAAAAAAAAAACTATTCTTGAGTAGGAATCATGCTGTCTTGAGTAGAAAGAATAATCTCTCCCCTTTGAATGCTTCCACCTCCATGGATCTATCAAGTTCAGCTCTTTTATGAAGTGATGGTTGGCTCTTGCTGCCCTTGGGCTTCTTATTATTTTAATTGATTTATCCAAAACAGGGTCCAGACAGAAGTTAAAGTTCCACCCCCATCAAGATGTTTTCTCTTCCCTCTGCCAATCTCAAGAATGTTTCCTTTTTTGAATATTTTATTTACATTTTTCTCTAAACATGTAGTAGTCAAATTTAATATAATAATACTGATTACAAAGGGGAAAATACTAAAACTACAGACCTGATGGTATATAATTCACCCCCAAAAACTTTGTCCCTCCCCACAAACCCACCCCTCTCAAAATAGTTAATCATATAGTTATATAAAGTGAAGAAAAGGAAAGAAACTTATAGGATTACACAGAGGGATGTCATCTAACACACATATTTAAACAACATTCTTTAATACAATTTAGAGGAGATTCCCACAGGACCAGAGGCACGAGAACACGGTGTTGTATATTTAAATCTAATATTTGAGTATGTGTGGGCCAAATTTGTAAAATGTAACATATTTATTTCTCAAATTATGTTATTTTTCCCAAAGGAATACAACTTTGAATTTCTGCATTCCATCTTGCCATACCTAAATGTGGATCTGATTTCCAAGTAACTGCAATACATTTCCTTGCCACTGCTAATGCAACTTTGACAAATTCTAATGGATATATTGACAATTATAATTTAGGTCTTGTCCTTCAATATTTCCTGATACAAATAAATCAGGGTTTTGTGGAAACACAACACCTGTAACTTGTAACAGAAAGTTTCCTAAATCCACCCAAAAAGATCTTACCTTGGGACAAGACCGAGTTGAATGTAAAAAAGTTCCTATATCCTCACCACAATAAAAAAACATTGATATAATAAATCCTAATAAGAATTTCTATTTCACTACAACTAGGTAACAACATGATTGGTCCTAACTTGTTTCTCAAACATGCTCTCAGTTGGAAATAACAAAAAGGAGTATTTTGGGTTATTTTATATTTATTTAACAATTGTTCAAATGTTATTAATTTACCTCTTTCATAATAATCTTCAAAATTTATAATCCCCTTACAAAACCAAATAGCGAAAAATTAATGATCCTTCAAAACAGATATAAGAGAATATTGAGTCAAAGGCATTTTGGGCGATCTACATTCTTACAGCAAATTCATCATTTATTAATCAAATGCTTCAACAATGGAGTTTATTTTTCACCAATTTATATATAAATTCTTCTGCTGATCTCTTTCCTATTTTATCCAGTTCTATTTTAATCCCTTCAATTTTCTTCTCCTTCAATAAATAGGAGGTAAAAAATTTCATTTGTGCTGCTCGATAATAAATTTGGAATTTGGAAGCTGTAAGCCTTCCAATTCATATTAACCTTTCCATTGATGTTTTACCATTCCAGATGAATTTCCTTACATATTTGTTCAATTCTTGAAAACAAATTTGAGGTATTAAAATAGGTAATGTTTGAAATAGATATTGGAAATATATTCATCTTAATAAAATTAACTCTTCCCACGAAAGTTATAGGTCAACTAATCCATTCTGAAAAATCTTACTCAACCTTTTCTAAGTAGTGATAAATAATTCAATTTATATAAATTCTTCAAATTATTATCAATGTGAATCCCTAAATATCAAACACCACCTTTCAACCATTTAAACTGAGCACCCCTTTGGCATTGAGTATGGTCTCCTTCTGTTAATGCAATAATTTCTATTTTATCCCAATGTATTTTATATCCCAAACATTTTCCTATCTTCTTCCAATTTAATATATAATTTTTTTCCTAAAATGTTTCAGGTTCAGTCAAATATATTAAACCATGAACTGCAAATGTTATGATCTTCTTGACCAATTCTAAATCCCTTAATTTCCAAATCACACCATATTGCTTCTGCAAGTGTCTCTATAGCTAAAATAAACAAAGCTGGAAATAAGGGACATCCTTTTCTACTTGACCTTGCCATCTGAAACAGTGCAGATACTTATCTTCAGGATTATTATATAGTGGCCTAATCCAATTTACAAATCCAAATCCAATTTTGTCTAATACCTTAAACAAAAAGTCCCATTCCAGTGTATCAAATACCTTTTTCTGTATCTAGATCCACTGCAACACTCAAATCACCTCTGTTTTCCACTAAATGGATGATGTTAAGTAATAAATCCATGTTTTCAGCCGACTGGCTCTTTTTCACGAAACTTGTCTGATTCATATTTATTAATTTAGACAACAATTTAGTTATTCTCTTTGGCAAAATTTTTGAAGCAATCTTATGATCTACATTTAATATGAAATGGGTCCATAGGATGAAGGATTTAAAGGGTCTCTGCCCTTTTTTGGTATTATTGCCATCAAAAATGATTCTGTGAGAATATAGGTTTCAGAAGCCTTTTCTGATACTTCCATAAAAATTGGATTTATTAGGTCTTCAAATTTTTTTATAAAATTCAGGCAGGAATCCATCCTCTCCTGGAGATTTATTACTCTATAATGAACTCATAGCCACCCTCACCTCTAACTGAGTAAAGGGAACACTCAATTCAGTTTGCTTTTCCATACCTAATCTAGTCAAATTTAATTTTGATAAATATCTATCCATTTCATTTTTGTCATAAGGATTTTGAGCTATACAATACAGTTCTTAAAGGATTCATTTATTTCTTGAGGCTTATAAGTTGTAACATTAGTATCCTCTTTAATTGCATTGTTCTCGAGATTTGCTCTGTTTTTAATTGCCAAGCAAGTACGTTATGTGATCTTTCACCAAATCCATTATATCTCGGTTTTGTTCTTGTAATTGCTTTCTCTGTTCTATAAGTTTGTAATGTGTTATACTAAAGTTTTTTAAATTGATTAATTGCCTATGCTTATCTTCAGAACCCTTTTTTTGAAGATCCTTTTCTAAAACTGTTATTTCTCTTTCTATCAGATCAGTCTCCCCGTATACTCCTTTTTAATTTTAGAAATAAAGCTTATAATTTGACCTCTTAAATATGCTTTTAAAGCATCCCATATAATAAACTTACAATTTGCTGAATTCAAGTTTATAACACAAAATGTGTTCTAACAAACTCACATATACCTTTTCAATAATAATGAATTCAATCTCCATCTATAAATTGTTTGCTCTTTTTCAGGCATTGCAGTCGTTAGTAATAAAGACAAATGTTCAGATAAGATCCTCGCTTTATAATCAGCTTCAAAAATCATCGTTTGCATTTACGCTGAAATTAGAAATAGATCAATTCTAAAACAAGGGCCTACTCAAATAAAATTAATAATCTTTCTCTCTAGGATGAATCCTCCTCCATACATCTATTAAATTCATATCTCTCATTAATACCAATGTAGCTTTTGCTGCTTTTGTTCTCGTCACGACTCGATAGGCTGATCCAACAATGGATCTAAACAGAAATTAAAGTCCCTTCCTATTAAAATATTTTCATGTGCCTCTACAAGATTAAGTAAGGTTTCTTGAATAAATTTCTCATCCTCAATATGTGGAACATACAAATTTAAGAAAGTCTACAATTTTTGACAATGCAGGGTCCATCACAACATTTTGAGCAATCCCTTTTTAATTTCAAATGTTCTTGCCAGTTAAATGTGTTGCTTGGAGAAAAGCCACATCGACTCCCATTTTCTTAATATGTGTAAACACTCACTTCCTTTTAACAGTTCAATTTAACCCACTTACATTGAAATTTACAAATGTCTTAATCTTACTCATCTTGGTAACCTATAATCAATCCCTTTCATGTTACTTCCAATATCCCCCCCCACCCCGCTAATGTCCTCCTAATTCCATTGTTTGATATCCCATGAGTTCATACGCATCTCCGCCAGCAATCCAAATAAATTAATAAACATTAGCTAAATATATAATACCACTGTTATAACTATATATATGGAAAACAAAACCCTCATATACTCCTTTTTAATTTTAGAAGTTAGATTTTAATGAGTAGTTTAAATAATGTAAAACACTACCCCCTCAAATTTACGGGTTGTGACCAAGGACACAAAACACACATAATTCTGCAGTAATCGGTACAACCCACTTCTCCCAACTCCTTTGTTACATTAACTCTATAATCTTTAATTAGTTGGTTATGCACATCTAAAATAACTTCCCAAAATCAAAAAGATATAAAGAAGGAAAAAAAAACAGAATAATTCTTATTCTTGTTTCTTTCATCTTGCAAACTTCCTCTTTTCCAGTAATTATGAAACAGAAAAAAAATGAAAGTAGTTCATTCCGACAGAGATAAGTATCTCCTGGAGACTGCCCTGTAGGGATATCCCAGGCAAATTCTCCTTGAGCAAAATTAGAAAATATTTTATTTTGGTCTCCTGGTACAAAAATCTTCAAAATCGCAGGGGAGCGTAGCACAAATTAGTACCCTTTATCGAAAAGGGCTTTTGTAGCTTGATTAAATTCTCTCCTTCTCTTCAGTAAATCTTCACTCAAATCAGGATAAGTAGAATTCTATTTCCATCCCATTGAAGCAGGCCTTTCCACTCCCTTGCCCCTCTCACAGCAAGACCATCTCTTTGTCTTGATAAACGTAAAAATTTGATTAATATAGAACACAGCTTCTGATCTGGAAGAGGTTTTGCTCTTGGAGCTCGGAGACCTCTTTCAATTTCAATTGGATTTTCAAAATTTTGCTCTCTCAGAACTTTTTAAAAAAGAAAACCAAATTGGTTCTGGCTCCCTTTTCCCTTCAAGAAATTCTACTATTTTAAAATACTGAAGTTATCCAATACATTCATTTTCTCTGAAAGCTTTTGGTTCATCGTAATTAAACCAGTGGTTGTATTTCTCCACAATCGATACCCTGTCTTCAACATTCTGGATTTCCACCTGGACCCTTTGTTATTTTCCCATCTATTTTGTTCAATTTCTTCTTCATGTTATTCACAACCATTAACACTTTTAGTTTTCCTCCTTCATTTCTGCATTCATTTCTGCTTTCAATCCCTTCATTTCCACTTTCATTACTTTAAACTGATGTATCTCCTACTTTACCTAGTGAAATTGTTCTATTTCCTTTAATTACCTCCTCTTCCTGTTCTTCTTCTTTTTCATCTTTACTTGCAGATCCTCCTCTGAAGCCTGACTCCTCATTGTCCGATGCTGAAGTGGAGGTCCCCGACTTTTCCATAACTTGTGGCCCTGCTCCCAGTAATGGTTCGTGCTTTGCTGTACTGGGCATGTGCAACTTCTCGTGCATGTGCTGCTCAGTCCCAGGTTCTCCCCCAACGCCATCTCTCCATAGTTGTGGGTGAGTGACGCCAGTGGATGGTCCTTTCAAAAGGATCACTCACCTGGTAGCTCCCTGTTTTGTCATTGAGGTAGGTCTCATATCTCTTCTTTTCCTTTCTTCTCGTCAGGCTCCAGGTGAGGCTCTCTTCGGAGCCATTTTTATCATAAAGTAGAAGTATTTTAAAAGGGTCAATTAGCTTAAAACATTTCTTAATTATCACTTTTTAAAAACTAATTAACCAAAGGAATCAGGTCCTCACATGCTGATCCTATGGCATCATGTGACATCTCCCCCCTCAAGAATGTATCTTGCATAAATTTTCCTTTATCATAATTGGGGACGTATACATTTACTAGGGTCCAGGATTTTGAATACATATCACAGTGGAACATTAAATTCCCTGCCTTATCAGTCATCACTTTCTACACCCTCACCGGAACATTCTTTCCTATCAAAATTGCCACCCCCTCTTGCACTAGAACCGAACAAGGAGGCTACCACCTGGACCACCCATCCTCTTTTTCATTTTTGATGTTACCAGTCTGTTAAATGTGTTTCTTGGAGTAAGTGCTGATCTGCCCCCTTTTCTCACATGCGCGAGCGCGTGTGTGTATGTGAGAAAACTCCTTTCCTCTTCACAGGACTGTTTACTCCATTTATATTAAACCTTACTTATTTGATGCTATTAGCCATTGCCCCAGGTGTTTTCTCCTATATTTGTGTCTCCCACATATCCCCTCTGCCATCCACTAGCCATCCAATCCATTCCCTTCAGCTACGTGCTCCAGTTTGCAATGAATCCTGGAAAGGAGAAATAATAAAAAAAGACAGAAAAGATAACATATGACAAAAAAAATCCCACCACACTTACAGATCCCTTTCTTTCACACCCTGCTTCTTCCAGATTCCTCCCTTCCCTCTCCGAATGTTACCTCCTCCAAGTTGCCACCATCTCCTTCTTCACCACATTTAGCACCCATCTATTTTCCACACTCCTCCACCCAAACTCTCCGGGCCATCCCAAACCATTTCTCTTTTATTTTAAACAAATATATTTATATAATAGACAGTTACATTAATAACTCTCATATAACTATTATTTACATTGCAGTCTTACATAACAGTTAATCTTTGAGATAAAATATTTCTTTCCCCCTTTGGCGGTACAATTTTCAATGTTGCCGGGCATCTTAATGCACATTCATACTGCCTTCTATTCTTTTAGCTGGTTCAAATTCTTTTCTTTGCTTCAGCAGGGAAGCACTAATTTACAGATAAAATATTTTTTTAATTTCCTTCCAGCTGCATCAGTCCTCCTCTCGCTTTTGCCCCAATGGCTGCGCATCTACATTTTTCTTTCAGCCCTGGTGACGCAAGAGCTTCACCTGAACCGAGTGTTGCCTTTGAGCGGGGTCCAGACGTGAGAAGTAGGACCAATGGGCCCACTCTACTTCTTATGGACTCTCCTAGCTTCTCCCTCCCTAACACTTTGGGCAACCATTTCTGGAAGAATGTAAGTGGATCCCTCCCTTCCGAACCTTCCCTCAGTCCCACAATTTTAACAGTATTTTCTCCTACTATGGCTTTCCAAATGATCTATTTTCTGCCTGAGGCATCCCCTTCTCTGCTTCCCACACATTGGCTTCTTTTTCCAACATCAATTCTGCCTTCATTATCTCCCACCCTTTCTTCTATTTCTGTCATTCTTTCCAGACCACAGTTTTAATAATGAAGTAGAGCATAACAACAAAGATAAAGAAAAAAAGTTTAAAAAAATTAAATTTGACATGTATGAATCAAATAACTCTTTCTTGGAGAGGCTCAACACAGCAGCAAAATTCCAGAACAACACTAAATCTTAAAAGTATGATATAGTCGTCCATAAATGAGCCCTGTGTCCTTTGAAATTTGATATTTGAATCCTTGATTGCACATCTAATTTTTTTTCCTAAGTTTAAGCAAGACAAAAAATCGTTTAAATACTGTGCATGTGTCAGTGGGGTATTATCTTTCCACTTCATCAAAATTGCACATCTGGCTATCAACGAACTAAAAGATAAAAGTCAGCTCAGAATGGAAGTCACTGATGCATCATCCTCGAGATATTAAGAACAATTAAAGGGCAAGGTTCCAATTTAAAATCATGGGGCGCTGGATTCAAACCCCAGTCCCGATCGCTGGTGCTGTAAAGGCATTGCGCTGACCGCTACGCCAGCCGTGCCAAGAGATGGATTTTGGCAGCTTGTCTAACCAACTTGTGTAAACCTACTCCACAACAATCTAACCTTTCCCAATCCAACTCTATTTTTCATGCATCCATATGTCTATCTAGGAGTCTTTTGAAAGTCTCAGCCTCCACCACCATGCCAGCAATTCATTCAATGTCCCACCATTCTCTGTGTCTAAAAACTTGCCCCTGACATCTCCCTTAAACTTTGCTTCACTCACCTTAAACAGATGCTCTCTGGTATTTGATACTGTTGCCCTGGGAAAAAGCTTCTGGTCGTCCACTCTATCTACGCATATTATAATTTTATGTACCTCTATTAAGTCACCTTTTATCTTTCATCACTCCAAAGAGAAATGCCTTAGCTCTGACTACCCTGATTCATAGGATCTAATCCAGGCAACATCCTGGTAAATCTCTTCCACACCCTTTCCAAAGCATCCTTCCAGCAATGAGGCAAGCAGAACTCAACGCTTACTTACTGAATTCCTTTTCCCCTCCACAGATGCTGCCCTGTGGGCGGCATGGTTGGCCTAGCGGTTAGCGCACCGACCTTTACAATGTCAGCGATCGGGACAGGGGTTCAAAACCCGTGCTGTCTGTAAGGATTTTTTACATTCTCCCCTTGTCATCGAGAGTTTCCCCGGGGAGCTCTGGCTACCTCCCACCATTTGAAACATTCTGGAGTGTAGGTTAATTGGGTGCAAATTTGGCAGCAAAGACTCGTGGGTTGAAATGGCCTGTTTCCGTGCTGTATGTCTAAATTTAAAATTTAATTAAACTCTATTTGCTTTTAGTTCTGGATTCCATCATCTGCAGTCTCTAGTGTCTCCAACATTCAGGATTCCCCAGGATTCCGGATTCCCCAGCTTTCCTGGTTTGGAAACATTTTGCTTTCACCTAAATTTTGCTTTCACCTAAATTTTACTCTAAATTCCAGAATTCAGAATCAGAATTTATTGTCATGAACGCAGGGTGTGTTGTTTCTTGTCCAGAGAGTGATGCCACCTGCCAGAATGCTCTCCTCAGTACACCTGTAGAGGTTTACGAGAGCCTTCGGTGACCTACTGAATCCCAAAACATCTTCACCAGGAAGAATCTAGGTTTTAGGAACTCAGCTCACTGCCATCTTCTCATTAGGCATGCACTGTAAACATAAGCCTTACCAGGAGCACCCCCAGAACCTGAAATGGAATAAATAAAACCATAAAAGATAAAGCTGGTCTCTCCAACGACTGGAAACCCTGCACTGTCATTTTTCACAATGCAGTCTGTGAAAAATACTGTACAATAATCAGACAGCAAATCACTACCGACTGCATCTCGGGCTTGTGTGGGGGCACCAATAAAAATGAGCAGAAATCTCTGCGTATGGGAATGGACACAGCCCAGTAGGTCACAGGCAAAACTCTCTTGACCATCGAGAACATTCACATGAAGCCCTGTTGTCAGAAAGCAGTAGCAATCATCAAGGATCCACTCCACCCAGCGCACGTTCTGTTCTCGCTGCTGCCATCAGGAAAGAGGAGCAGGTGCCACAAGACTCACTCCACCAGGTTCAGGAACAGCTGCTCCCCCTCCACCATCAGACTCCTCAACGACAAATTCAATTAGGACTTTTATATTGGAGATGATTTATGTAATTCTTCTGCATTACACAATTACACAATTACACAATTTACATTTCTTTCTTCATTTACATTTCACATTTTTGTACACATATCTTTTTCTCTTAAGTACAGTTTGCACTTCCGATAAGTGGGCGGCCCAGTTGGCGTAGCGATTAGCGCAATGCCTTTACAGTTCCAGCAATTGGGGCTAGAGTCCCAATCCTGCGTTGTCTGTAATGAGTCCATACGTTCTCCCTTTTTCTGTGTGGGCTCTGGTTTCCTCGAAACTTACCGGGGGTGTAGTTTAATTGGATGGCCTGAAATGGCCTGTAACCCTGCTGTATGTCTAAATAAATTTAAAAGAGTAGAAATTCTGCCTGTCCTGCAGGAGAAAAGAATCTTAAGGTTGTAGGTGATGTCATGTACGTACTCTGACAATTGATCAGAACCTTGAACGGTGTACACCACCTCGGTCTAAATCACATCACAACAAACCCTTAAATCATATAATATCCATTTTTTTAAACATAAATCCTCTCTTAACCTTCACGTGTTTAAACCAATCGTATCACACCATTCAGCACTTGAGCTCAACTCGCATTAAACCATACATTACAGGAATGCAAATTGCATGATTACATGGGCACTGTGGTGGTACGACCACCAGCCTACTGCAGAGGGCGATCTCTGTATCTGCAGGAAGACCACCTAAGGGGCTGACTCCACCTGGCCCACTGTCAATCAGCCGACCTGAATATAGACCTGAGCCGTCCCCTCCTGAGCCAGTCACACAGGAACCACCGAAGCATGAACTGGTGTTCAGACTTTTACTGGAATAAAGACTGTTGTTCAGTCTTTTTGAGTTTTGTGCTTGCTTGGGTGCTATCTCAGTGTACCACACCCACTTAAACAAATGTTATAGGAATAGTTTAAAAGAGGCATATCTTGCAATGTAATTTATCTTTAAGTGATGTATGTTTTTAAAATTTAGACCTTCAGCACGGTAACAGGCCATTTCGACCCACGAGTCCATGTTGTGAGATGATTTATAGTTTAGAGATGTATACTGTGATACGATTTGTGGATGAGGTACATGTTATGATTCTGTTTAAGTGGTATACATTGCAATAGCATCTGAACATAATTCATACCACAATATATATCAAGTCATCTATATTGTGATATAGAGATAAAACACAGAATTCTGAGGACATCGTGGTTGAAGTAAAAGCACACACCGCTGGAGAGACTCAGCAGATCAAACAGTGTCTTTTATGTAGCAAAGGCATTGTGGTGAGCTATCGAACAGAAGCAAAAACACAAAACGTAAAGTCTGTTCTCCAGCCTTTATTCAACACAAACTTCCACAGAGCTGGCCGTGAGAATGCCGCTGCAAGCTCTGAGACTTGTCTTCGAAGGGCCAGACCCAGCTTATATCCCGGAGGGTGATTAACAGTCGAATGGGTGGGGCTTGGTCCATTCAGGTTGGCTGATTGACAGCCGGCCAGGTGTTGCCTTGTCCTCCAGTGCTCTTCTGCAAGTTCAGAGGTCGCCCCCTGCAGTAGGCTGGTGGTGTATCACCACATTCACCCCCTACTTTAAAATTGTCCCGGGGTGGTGGGAAGGGTGGGGGGAGGGTGCAGTCCATGATCTACCAGAGCCCCAAAACATCATTATTTACAAGTTTAGATGGTCCAGCAGCCGTCAGAGTCTCTGTGACCATCGCAGGGTTGGCTCCTGGTCACAGGTCGGTGAGGGGCTGGGTACGGGGGCCGAAGCAGCCGGCATGGTGCAATGCAGTGGGGTGCGATACGTTGGATGGGTGGGGGGGCAGGTTCACCCCAAATGCAGGAGTGAGTCCTGGGTGCCTGCGGAGGGCTTGGATGTCCCATAGTTGTCCAGGGTCGGGGGAGTGTGTCAGGCTGGCATGGTCCTGGGGTGCTGTGCTGTGGTGGGTGCTCCTGCTGGTGCCAGGTCCCTGATTGAGAGGGTGTCCTTCCCACTGCTGCTGAACCTAATGTAGGCATTGTTATGGTTTGCGTGTAGGAGGAACACCTGCTCAACTAGGGGTTCGGCCTTGTGGACCCACAGGTGTCTACGCAGGAGCACCGGTCCCAGGGATGTGAGCCATGCCGGGAGAGACGTTCCCATCGCCGATTTCATGGGGAACAAAAACAGGCATTCGTGAGGGGTTTCATTGGTGGCTGTGCACAGGAGTGACTTAATGGCATGCAGCACCTTGGGGAGGGCGTCCTGCCAGTACTCTACAGACTACCCCTTAGACTTAAGGGTCAGGAGGACTGCCTTCCAGATGACCCCATTCTCACGCTCCATTTGCCCTTTACATCTCGGGTTGTAACTAGTCGTGCGACTAGTCGCGATGCCCCTTGCTGTCAGGTACTGGCGCACTTCCTCACTCATGGAGCTAGACTTCCAGTCACTGTGGTTAAATGTGGGGTAGCTGAACATGGTGAAGATCTGTGTCAGTGATCTGATGATGGTAGCCGTGGAGGTGTCTGGGTAAGGGGCGGCAAAAGGGAAGCGGAAGTACTCGTCGATGACCGTGAGGAAATAGACGTTCCGATTCAAGGGCCCTTGAAGTCTATGCTGAGGCGCTCGAAGGACCAAGTGGCCTCATGTGGGCGGAAGAAATGAGGTTTGCATCCCGCATAGACCCGGCACGCCTCCGTCATGGTCCTGACATCCCTGACGGTGTACAGGAGGTTTCGGGATGATGAAATGGTATAAGCAGCTGATGCCCGGGTGGCAGAGGGACTCGTGCAGTCCCTACAGCTGGTTGTCGTGAAGTGACGTGCAGGTCCGGGAGAGGCCATTGGGGGAGTTGTTAAACTTCTCCAAATGATACTGGATGTTGCAGCTCAACTCTCCAGTGCAAGATCTTGTCATTCTTGATATTGCCCCTGTGGATGGTGTTGAATATGAATGCCATGGCCCGCTGGTTGGTGAGGAGGGTGATCCATCGCCTGTGCCTCTTTTTCAATGGAGGAGTGCCCTAGCTCGGAACCATGGAGGATCCTGGAGAAGAAGGCAACCGGGCGCCCCACCTGGTTAAGGGTAGCGGCGAGGGCTACATCGGAGGCATCACTCTCCACCTGGTCCACGGCTTGAATCATGGTGTCCGTGATATCCTGCCTGATGCGTGTGAAGGCTGCCTGCGCCTCGGGTGGTAGCGGAAATGTTGTGGCCAGGGCAAGTGGGCGGATCTTGTCCAAGAAGTGGGGGACAAGGCACCTGCGATGGGCTGCGATGGAAGACCACCTAAGGGGCTGACTCCACCTGGCCCACTGTCAATCAGCCGACCTGAATATAGACCTGAGCCGTCCCCTCCTGAGCCAGTCACACAGGAACCACCGAAGCATGAACTGGTGTTCAGACTTTTACTGGAATAAAGACTGTTGTTCAGTCTTTTTGAGTTTTGTGCTTGCTTGGGTGCTATCTCAGTGTACCACACCCACTTAAACAAATGTTATAGGAATAGTTTAAAAGAGGCATATCTTGCAATGTAATTTATCTTTAAGTGATGTATGTTTTTAAAATTTAGACCTTCAGCACGGTAACAGGCCATTTCGACCCACGAGTCCATGTTGTGAGATGATTTATAGTTTAGAGATGTATACTGTGATACGATTTGTGGATGAGGTACATGTTATGATTCTGTTTAAGTGGTATACATTGCAATAGCATCTGAACATAATTCATACCACAATATATATCAAGTCATCTATATTGTGATATAGAGATAAAACACAGAATTCTGAGGACATCTCTGGTTGAAGTAAAAGCACACACCGCTGGAGAGACTCAGCAGATCAAACAGTGTCTTTTATGTAGCAAAGGCATTGTGGTGAGCTATCGAACAGAAGCAAAAACACAAAACGTAAAGTCTGTTCTCCAGCCTTTATTCAACACAAACTTCCACAGAGCTGGCCGTGAGAATGCCGCTGCAAGCTCTGAGACTTGTCTTCGAAGGGCCAGACCCAGCTTATATCCCGGAGGGTGATTAACAGTCGAATGGGTGGGGCTTGGTCCATTCAGGTTGGCTGATTGACAGCCGGCCAGGTGTTGCCTTGTCCTCCAGTGCTCTTCTGCAAGTTCAGAGGTCGCCCCCTGCAGTAGGCTGGTGGTGTATCACCACATTCACCCCCTACTTTAAAATTGTCCCGGGGTGGTGGGAAGGGTGGGGGGAGGGTGCAGTCCATGATCTACCAGAGCCCCAAAACATCATTATTTACAAGTTTAGATGGTCCAGCAGCCGTCAGAGTCTCTGTGACCATCGCAGGGTTGGCTCCTGGTCACAGGTCGGTGAGGGGCTGGGTACGGGGGCCGAAGCAGCCGGCATGGTGCAATGCAGTGGGGTGCGATACGTTGGATGGGTGGGGGGGCAGGTTCACCCCAAATGCAGGAGTGAGTCCTGGGTGCCTGCGGAGGGCTTGGATGTCCCATAGTTGTCCAGGGTCGGGGGAGTGTGTCAGGCTGGCATGGTCCTGGGGTGCTGTGCTGTGGTGGGTGCTCCTGCTGGTGCCAGGTCCCTGATTGAGAGGGTGTCCTTCCCACTGCTGCTGAACCTAATGTAGGCATTGTTATGGTTTGCGTGTAGGAGGAACACCTGCTCAACTAGGGGTTCGGCCTTGTGGACCCACAGGTGTCTACGCAGGAGCACCGGTCCCAGGGATGTGAGCCATGCCGGGAGAGACGTTCCCAT
Organism: Narcine bancroftii; assembly: GCF_036971445.1. NCBI lineage: Eukaryota > Metazoa > Chordata > Chondrichthyes > Torpediniformes > Narcinidae > Narcine > Narcine bancroftii. The sequence continues at coordinate 237,989,587 of NC_091474.1, read as the reverse complement.
CGCCGATTTCATGGGGAACAAAAACAGGCATTCGTGAGGGGTTTCATTGGTGGCTGTGCACAGGAGTGACTTAATGGCATGCAGCACCTTGGGGAGGGCGTCCTGCCAGTACTCTACAGACTACCCCTTAGACTTAAGGGTCAGGAGGACTGCCTTCCAGATGACCCCATTCTCACGCTCCATTTGCCCTTTACATCTCGGGTTGTAACTAGTCGTGCGACTAGTCGCGATGCCCCTTGCTGTCAGGTACTGGCGCACTTCCTCACTCATGGAGCTAGACTTCCAGTCACTGTGGTTAAATGTGGGGTAGCTGAACATGGTGAAGATCTGTGTCAGTGATCTGATGATGGTAGCCGTGGAGGTGTCTGGGTAAGGGGCGGCAAAAGGGAAGCGGAAGTACTCGTCGATGACCGTGAGGAAATAGACGTTCCGATTCAAGGGCCCTTGAAGTCTATGCTGAGGCGCTCGAAGGACCAAGTGGCCTCATGTGGGCGGAAGAAATGAGGTTTGCATCCCGCATAGACCCGGCACGCCTCCGTCATGGTCCTGACATCCCTGACGGTGTACAGGAGGTTTCGGGATGATGAAATGGTATAAGCAGCTGATGCCCGGGTGGCAGAGGGACTCGTGCAGTCCCTACAGCTGGTTGTCGTGAAGTGACGTGCAGGTCCGGGAGAGGCCATTGGGGGAGTTGTTAAACTTCTCCAAATGATACTGGATGTTGCAGCTCAACTCTCCAGTGCAAGATCTTGTCATTCTTGATATTGCCCCTGTGGATGGTGTTGAATATGAATGCCATGGCCCGCTGGTTGGTGAGGAGGGTGATCCATCGCCTGGGCCTCTTTTTCAATGGAGGAGTGCCCTAGCTCGGAACCATGGAGGATACTGGAGAAGAAGGCAACCGGGCGCCCCACCTGGTTAAGGGTAGCGGCGAGGGCTACATCGGAGGCATCACTCTCCACCTGGTCCACGGCTTGAATCATGGTGTCCGTGATATCCTGCCTGATGCGTGTGAAGGCTGCCTGCGCCTCGGGTGGTAGCGGAAATGTTGTGGCCAGGGCAAGTGGGCGGATCTTGTCCAAGAAGTGGGGGACAAGGCACCTGCGATGGGCTTTGAGCATGGGGGGAAGGGGCATCTCCATTAATGAGCACATCCATTCTGGATCTGGGCCGATGACACCATGTGCCTTGATGTACACCAGAATGGCGAGGCGGGTGGTGCTAAACACACACTTCTCTTTATTGTAAGTGAGGTTCAGCTCCTCAGCTGTCCGAAGAAATTTCGTGGTCCTGCTGGTCATGGCCGCAGATGGTGATACTATCCAGGTACAGGAAAGATGCCTTTAACTTGTGCCGGTGTACTATGTGTTCCATCTCCCACTGGAAGATGGAAACCCTGATCGTGACCCCAAACGGAACTTGGCGGAACTGGTAAAAGTGCCCATCTGCCTCAAAGGCGGTGCAAGGATTGTCCCACGGGTGGATGGGGAGTTGGTGATAGGCCAACTTCAGGTCAATCGTGGAGAAGACCAGGCAGCGGGCTATCTCGTTGACCATGTTAGCTATCCTCAGTAAGGGGTAGGCATCCAGCTGGGTGTACCGGTTGATGGTCTGGCTGTAATCCATGACCATCCTGAAGTGCCAGCTGATGAAGTAGACAAAGACGATGTGGTCAAATAATAATCATGGCTTTTATTAGAAGAAACTCATGGTACAATAATGAAAGACAATAGGTGCATACACAGTTATACCCAAGGGGAGTGTCCTTAACAGTAGAGATAATGCACAGCCAATGTTAGTACAGCAAGGCTCGCCAGAGGGGAGACAGGCAGCTTGGCAGACATTCACCACAGTCTCCCCCTGACAAAAGAAGGGTTAAAATTAAAAGGAGAGTTGCTAGGAAAGACTGAAGCAAGTGATACATGGATACCATGTTTGGCCTTGAGATACTCTAACAGCCAAAATCTGCCAGTATCTAGCAAGCAATTGAAATATAATGAGATGTTTTATGAATATGTCAGCCTATCAGGTTGTTTATGAATTCTGGTACTTTGTCTCAAAACAGATGGCTCCTTTCCAACCTTGGGGACTGGTACAGGTCCTGGGTCAGTAGTGTGGGAAGGAACGACTTCTGGACCCGCTCCAGAATCACCAGCGTGAGGCAGTGGAGCCTCAGCATGGCCACCTGAAAGCTGACTAGAGGTCACAGGCTGGGGGGGATGAGTCCAACCTCTCAGGCTTACTCTGAGTAGGGGTGCGAGGAAGGGGCGAACCAGGCAAGGCCAGATCTCTTAGGGGGTACAGTGTCAGTACTCCCATCTAGGAATCTAACATGAGCGTAGTTGGGGTTAGTATGCAGTAGCTGAACTGGTTGGACTAGGGGTCTGTTTTACGCTCCCAAGCGTGGCTCTTCAGAAGCACGGTTCCAGGCTCAGATAAACAGGCTGGTCAGTCCATCACAGTTCCTGATTTCCTAGGAAGGGCAAACATATGTTCATGAGATTTTTGATTTGTTGCAATACACAATAAAGACTGAATAGAATGTAGGGCCTCAGGCAGCACCTCCTGCCACCGGGTAACAGGGTAACCATGTGTTTTTAAAGCAAGATTAACAGTCTTCCAGACTGTAGCATTAACCCTTTTAACCTACCCATTGCCCTGCGGGTTGTAGCTCGTGGTACATCTGGTGGCAATCCCCTTCCGTAGCAGGGCTCACTGCAGTTCGGTGCTCGTGAATGCTAAGCCCCTATAGGTATGAATGTAATTGGGAAAACCAAAAATTCTGAAAATTCTGTCAAGTGACTTAATGACAGACACTGACGAGACGTCAGGGCAGGGTATCGCAAAGGGAAACCTGGAATATTCGTCAATTACAGTAAGGAAATATATATTTTTGTTGTTGGAAGGTAACGGCCCTTTAAAATCTAAGCTAATCCTCTCAAAAGGTCGGGTTGCCTTGATGAGAGTGGCCTCTGGAGCTTTGAAGTATTGTGGTTTGCATTCTGCGCAAACGGGACAGCTTTAGTCAGTTTCCTGACTTCTTCCAGAGAGTAAGGAAGGTTATTAGCCCTTATGTAGTGGAAGAACCTAGTGACTCCTGGGTGGCACAGTCTGCTATGGATCTCTTTTAGCCCCTCCAGCTGAGCACCAGCAGCAGATTGTGACAATGCGTCAGAGGGATTGTTTAACCTGCCCGGTCTGTACTGGATCTCATACTTATAAGATGAGAGTTCTATTCGCCAGCGTGCCATCTTATCATTCTTGATTTTACTTTTGTGTTTAGTACTGAACATGTGGGCTACAGATTTCTGATCAGTGACAAGAGTAAATTTTCTGCCGGCTAAAAAGTGTCTCCAGTAGCGAACAGCTTCAGTAATAGCCTGGGCTTCTTTTTCAATGGCAGGATGTTTAAGTTCAGCTCCGCGTAATGAGCAGGAGAAGAATGCCCCAGGTCTGCCCTTTTGATTAAGGGTTCCTGCCAAGGCACAATTCGAGGCATCAGTTTCCACTTGGAATTGGACATCCTCGTCAATGGACGAGAGTGCAGCTTTGGCAATATCAGCTTTAATTCTCTTGAAAGCCTTCAAGGCCATTGGAGAGAGAGGAAAAGATTTAGTGTCAAACAGAGGGCGTGCCTTCGTGGTGTAGTCCCGAAACCATTTGCAGTAGTAGGAAAAGAATCCCATACACCTTTTAAGGGTTTTTGCTGAGTCTGGGGGTGGTAACTTCTTAAGGGGGGGCCATTCGTTCCGGGTCTGGGCGGATTTCGCCTAGTGGACAATGTAGCCCAGAATGGGTAGCTCTGTCGCGTTGAACACACATTTGCCCTCGTTAAATGTAAGGTTGAGTTCTTTAGGTGTTGCTAAAAATTTCTTTAAGTTGTTGTCATGCTCAGCCTGTGTTTTCCCACAGATAGTGACATTATCCAGATAGGAAAACGTACCCTGTAACTCATACATCCTAACAATCTTATCCATTTCCCTCTGAAACACTGACACACCATTAGTGACTCCAAAGGTGCCCTTTTAAACTGGTATAAACCCTCCATCAGCCTTAAAGTCTGTATAGGGTCGTTCCTTTTTTTTAATGGGGATTTGGTGATAAGCTGCTTTGAGGTCGATAGTGGAGTACACTTTGTATTGCGCTATGTGATTAATCATTTCAGTGATGCGTGGCAGGGGGTAGGCATCCAGGTTAGTGTAATGGTTGATTTCTGGCTGTAGCCAATAGCCAGTCATTTCTTAGTGTGATTTTTCACAACTACCACCTGGGCCCGCCACGGACTCTTACTGGGTTCAATTAGTCCCTCTTTAAGCAGTATCTGGGTCTCCGCTTTGATAAACTCACGATCCTCTTTGCTGTAAGAACGGCTCTTAGTGGCAATCGGCCGACACTCGGGGGATAAATCACTGAAAAGTGAGGGAGCTTTGATCTTTAATATGGACTGACCACAGTAACTAGTGCAGGGGTTGTAAGTGTGGGTAGTAGTCCACCAAAATTTAACACTACACTGTTCATCTGAGATTGAATATCTAGTCCCAGTACCACAGGGGTGCAGAGCTCCAGCATAATAAAGAGCCACACATCAGCCAGGCAATGTCCCTGCAAATTTAAAGTAACTTTACACTTGTCCCGAACAGTTTTCGTAAGTTCACTGCGAGCCATCGATATCTTTCGGTTCGCTGGATATCTCCGCAAATTTAAGGCTCTGGCAACTCTCTCGTGTATGTAGCTGTCAGCACTCCCCGAGTCTATTAGACAATCAAGAGTCTCACCATTCATCTCCCCCTTCATAGTCGACCATTCCAGTCCGTAACATCCCCCAAGCCTTACAGTCAATTGAGCTATCATAGGGGATCTCACTTCGCCGTCACTTGAAATCGATTCAGCCTGCTCATCTGAAGAATCCCCCTTTTCACAGTTGTCTTCCATTCCTGCAGCTCCAGGACGCATTATCTTGGTGCTTCTCTTCTTCTTCTTATCAGTGGGAGTACTTTTCGCCTTACACGCTTTAGCAAAGTGGCCGAGTTTCCACAATAGCTGCAGGTAGCAAATCGAGCCGGGCACTTCTGTCTGGGGTGCCAGCTCTTATCACAGAAGTAGCATTTTTCAGGAGTTTGCCCTTTTCTTTCCTTCGGGGTTCCAGCACTCGTGGATGTTTCCTTTTCGGTTTCTAGCATTTCACAGGACCGCATGGCACTTCTCAGTGTTTTGGCTAGAGTGACTGCCTGGTCATAGGTTAAGGGCTCCGTCTCCAGCAGCTTCTATCGGATGTAACTGGAGTCAATCTCGTTGACTAAAGCATCCAGCTTCAAGGCATTGTGGTGTTGATGCACATTGACTGCCCTGATATCAGATTCATTTGCCAGCGAGTCGAGGGCCAGTGCATAGGCTCTCTTTCCCCAGGTTTCTGGCGTCTAGTCAGCAACTGGTGTCGAGCAAGCACCACATTCCGTGGCGCTGCATAGTAACCAGTCAGACGTTCCCGGGCTATAGCCAGAGTGGTAGCTCCTTGCGTAACGGTGAACGGGACCTCACCCAGCAGAGAGTTCAGGTGGCCCCACTGTATCGCCTCATTGATCACGTTGTTTCGAGTCATGTAGTAATTGAAACAAGCAACTCAGTAGTTGAAAATTTCTCTGGCCCTTGGGGCCGACTGGTCGTTTATCAGCCGCTCTGGCCTGAGGGCTGCATCCATTTCTGCTAATAAAATTGAAGTGCCAGTTGATGAAGTCGACAAAGACGAGGTGGTCCAACAATAATTTTATTAGCAGAAACTCATGGTACAATAATGAAAGACAATAGGTGCATATACAGTTATATCCAAGGGGATTGTCCTTAACAGTAGAGATAATGCACAGTCAATGTTAGTATAGTAAGGCTTGCCAGAGGAGAGACAGGCCACTTGGCAGACATTCACCACACATCCTTGGCTGGGTGCCCCCTTTGACCACCAGGATTTGTGCTCTCCAAGGGCTTTTGCTGGGCTCTATGACACCTTCCGCCAGAAGCCACCGCACCTCTGCCCTGATGAAGTCTCTGTCTGCGGCACAATAGCGCCTACTTCTGGTGGCTGTCGGCTTGCAGTCTGGCATGAGGTGTGAGAAGAGGGTGGGAGGGACGATGTGCAGCATGGAGTGACTGCGGGTTGGCCAGGGTTGGGTTGACCGATGCACTGTGGAGCGTGAGTGGTGTAAGTGCCTCCTGAAGGTGAGGGTGATGTTTTGCAGGTGGTATTGAAACTCTAAGCCCAGGAGAAGCCACAGTTAGATCGGCAGAGCAGCTCCCGAGGGTATTGATAGTCCGGATGGACCTGGGCAGCGAAGGCGATAGAAAAGGTGGTGGGGTTTTTAGCTTTAGTGAGTGGGTCACGCTCGGATGAATAAATCTCTCGGTGCTGCCACTATTGATTAGGCACTTTTTTACCTGCCCGTTGATTTTGACATCCATCATTGAGCACCCAAGGCTGTGAGAGATGTCCCTGGTCAGAGTTGTGGCTGTTAGGATCATCTTGGGGTCCGAGTCATCGTTCCCCAATGTTGGAGGTGAGTTGTGGCTGGCGGCATCCTCTGCAGGAGTCATGGGATGTGAGTGTTGACCGGTGGTGCTCTCTGTAGGCGTGGGATGTGGTGGGTGGTGATCGGCGGCATCTGAAGGCATAGGGTGTGTCGGTAGGGTGGCCTGGTCGGCACCTGTATTGAACACGTTGTCATCATCGTCGATACTGTGTTCGTTGTAGGCTTGGGAGGACCCGGTGGAGCCTGTGCTTGACCGACCCAAGATGGCGGTGTTACATGGGGGTTCATGGCGGCAGCATGGTTGGCCTTCCTCCTTGGCTGTGCTTGTTGCGACAGGGTAAGTGATGTCATGTTGTCAGCCATCACTGCAGTTAACGTCATCACGGGCGATGGAAGTGACGTCACACCATGTGTGCACTACACTACACTTCCTCACACCCTGTCCCCTGCCAGGATTCCATTCCCTTCTCACAATTTCCTCATCTCCATCGCATCTGTTCCCAGGATGAGGTCTTCCAGTCCAGATCTTCCAAAATGTCTGCCTTCTTCCACAAACGTGGCTTCCCCTCCACCACCATCAACTCAGCCCTCACCCACATCTCCTCCATTTCCCCCTCATCTGGCCTGGCTCCCTCCATCCCCAGATGCAACAAACATAGAATCTCCCTCATCCTCACCTCCCACACTACCAGCTTCTGCATCCAACACATTATCTGCCAGAATTTCAGATTTTTATTACAGGATCCAACCACCTGAAACATTTTTCCTTCTTCTCCCCTCTTGGTCTTCCGCAGGGACCACTAGGGAGTGATTCCCTTGTACACTCATCCCTCCTCAGCTGTCGTACCCCCGTCCCCTTCCCCTGTGCCTGCAGGAGGTGCAACACTTGTGCCCTCACCACGGTCCAGGGCCACAAACAGGCCTTTCACGTAAAGCAACACTAGTACATCCAGAGTGCTAATTTACTGTATCCAATACCCCCTTTGTGGCATTCTCTACATTGGAGAGACCGGTTGCAGACTGGGAAATCACTTCTCTCAGCACCCCCGCTCCGTTTGCAACAACAGCGACCTCCCAGTTGCCAACCATTTCAATTCTTGGTCACACTTCTGTGCTTACATGTCTGTCCATGGCCTGTCCCACCCTGACCCCCCACCCAAGAACAACACCTTATTTTCCATCTGGGCACCCACCAGCCAGATGGCATTAACTTTACTGCTTTCCATTAAACCTGCTCGCCTTTTTTTTCCCTCCCCCTTTCCAGTCTTTCCAGTTCTCCCCTCCCTTCCCCCTGACCCACCCAGCCATCCCTCCTCCCCCTCATTGCTGCTGTCTTCTCCCTCCCTTCTCCTGCCTTTGAACCCCCCCCACCAAATCTTTTGTTCGGTCTCCTGCCAGCTTTTTATCTCACTTTGCTGAAAGACTCAAGCCCGAAGCGTTGTTTCTGTATCTTTCCCTTTGCTACGTAACAGACGCTGTTTGACCTGCTGAGCTTCTCCAGCATTTTGTGGGTTTTTTTTATACTGATTGCGGTAAAGTTCCCCAGAGTGAAGCTGACTCCCGTGATCTTGGTTAGGGTGTCACAGAGGTCTTTCCACCTTTGTGCAAAGCCAGATAGAATGTCCAAAGGAGCCAACCTCTGCACCACACTTAAAACACATCTCTGATAATTCATGTTTTTATTGGTGTTATGTTCTGTGGGGTGAGGTACAATTAATGAACAAAATTGTAATGGACCAATCTATATCTGGTATTCCCTGACATAGACCTGACCAGAGTTGTTCGTCAATTGTTGTGTCTAAGTCTGACTCCCATCAAACCTGGCTTTGGGCTATCATTCATCAATTAAAAAATACATTCTAGAAATAAACTTCTACATTTCCTTCATGGAGTAATTTCTCCTTTTCAGTGAGGCCTGGAAAAGTCATTTCAAATCAGCCCTAAAGAAGGATTGTAATTGAAGGTAACAAAAAAAGTCTTATAAGACAAGCCATATTATCTGCAGACTGTCTTGATGTACTCCATTCAACTGCTCTGCTGCAAGCATCTCTTTGAAGGAGTTCTGTGAGAGTCTCTCTCATTGCTCTCCATCTACACTCCATACTTTGGCGAAGGGCTACATAGTTATACGTCTATGGACGCTGTGGGAACTGCTGAGTTTTGCGAATCGCACTACAAATCACAATGCCTGCAGAGGTTCCTGTTCAACTCTTCTTGCACATTTCTTGGACCAGCTGCCTGTACAGACATCTCATCCAGCATGTACACTGGAGTGGTGGGAGCAGCAGAGGGCTCTGTTGTACCACTGAGAAGGTCATTGGCACTCAAACCCGCTCTTGGGCAGCATCTCCTCATCTGAAGGCAGAGAACAGAATCGGAGGGGAGGAAAAGATGGGGGCGGAGGTTCTGAGACTGAAAGGTGCAAGATTCTCCACCATTTATTTTCAGTTCTCATTGTTTTCATCCCAGGGTAGGGTATTTTAAAATGAAGGAACATAGATTTAACATGAGAGGGGAAAGATTTTAAAGTGCCCATTGGACCACCTTTACACAGAGAGTGTGGGTATATGGAATGAGATGCCAGAGGAAGTTATGGAGCTGGGGACAATTATGTTTAAAAGAAATTCAGAAGATAGAAGAGGACAGGCCCTTCAGCCCACAATGTTGTGCTGACCTAGATAAACCTACTCCACAACAATCTAATCCTACCCAATTGAACAGCCCATAACCCTCAATTTATCTTTCATCCATGTGCCTATCTAAGAGGGCTTTGAAAGTCCCTATTGTGCCATCTTCCACCAGCATCTCCAGCTATTCATTCCATGGACCCACCACTCTCTGTTTTTGGTATTATCACCCAGGGAGAAAGGTGCTAGTTATCTTCTCGGTTGGCATAGCGCAGTGGTTTTCAAAAAGCCCCCCCTAAACTCACCTTCCACCTTAAGTGTTCCCTATGACATAGGTGCTCTTTGATTAGTAAGGGATTGCTTAAGGCGGTATGTGAGTGGAAAGAAAAAGTTTGAAAACCACTTGTTTTAATCATACCTAATTGACTCGTTATGTGCACAGTTTCATAACTCCAAAGGAAATGGGCCAATGACAATTTTTCTCATGCAAAATATTTCAGTAGCAATTGGGTCTAGAGCAGTGATTCTCATCCTTCCCCTCCCACTCACATCCCATCTTAAGCAATCCTTTACTAATCACAGAACACCCAGGCCATAGGGATTACTTAAGGTAGAATGTAAGTTTAGGGGGGCCAGTTTGAAAACCACTGGTGTAGTGGCTAGCGCAACGCCTTTACAGCTAACAATTGGGAATTGGGTTTGAATTGCACATTGTATGGAGTTTGTATGTTCTCCCCGTGTCTACGTGGGTTTTCCCTGAGGGGTCCAGTTTCCTCCCACTGTTCGAAATGTACCGGGGGTGTAGGTTAATTGGGTGTAAATTGGGTGGCATGGATTCATGGGTTGAAATGGTATTGCATGTCTAAATTTAAATTTAAATCTATCTATGTGTATAATGATTTTATATACCTCCATTAAGTCACTTCTCATCTTTCATCACTCCAAAGAGAAAAATTCTAGCTCTGAAAACCTTGCTTCATAAGTTCCAATCCCAGTAACATCCTGGTAAATTTCCTCCATTCTACAATGCGGCGACTAGAACTGAACCCTCACTTACTGATTTCCTTTCCCTCCGCAGATGCTGCTCAACCCATTGTTTGTTTTTAGCTCTGGATTCCATTGTCTGCATTCTACCGTGTCTCCATCGTTCGGGATTCCCCTGCTTCCCTGATTTGGACACCTTTGTTCTTCGTTGTTGCTCATTCTAAATCCCAGAATTTACAACACATCTTCACCAGGAAAACTGTAGGTTACAGGAATTGGGCTCCCTGCCACCTTCTTACAGAGGATTAGGGCTTATAAACATAAACCTCATCAACACAAACCCCAAACCCCCATCTCCAGAACCTGAAATTGCATAAATAAAACCATAAACAAAAAGCTTGTCTCTCCAACCATAGGAAATGCTACACTATCATTTATTCACCATGCAGTCGGTGAAAAATATAATTATTAGATAGCAAATCACTTGCGACTGCATCATGTTCTGGTGTGCGGGCACCAATATTCATTCCTGAGTGTAAAGCCCTGCAATAGGTAGTGGACACAGCCCAGGAGATCCCAGACAAAAACCTCCCCACCATCGAGAACATTTCAGGGAATTCTGCCATCAGAAAGCAGGAGAATCATCAAGGATCTTCCCTCAGGAGGGAGGCACAGATAAAGGGAGGCGCACAGTCCCACAGGCAGGAGGTAATAGGTAGATAAGGGAGGGAGGGCACATCAGCAATAAGGGGAGGGGGGAAGGGCTCTGTGAATGGAGAGGGAACGGGGGTGGAGAGCTGGAGGAACGAAGAGAGGGGTGGGGAAGAGAGGGAGAACGGGGAGCAGGCTGGTAGAAACCGGAGATGTCGATGTTCATACCATCAAGTTGGAGAGTGCCCAAATGGAAAATTAAGCGTTGCTCCTCCAATGTCTTGGTTTGACAGTATACGAGGCCAGGGACAGATACGTCAGTGTGGGGAGTGGGGTGCAGGATTGAAATTGTTGGCTACTGGGAGACATCTGTCGCCGATGTGGACAGAGTGAAGAGCTCAGCGAAGTGACCTCCCAGTCTGTGTCCAGAGTCTCCGATGTAGAGGACTCATCCCAACTCGGATACACTCTGTTGAATCCCGTCCCAATGGGAAGAGGATTCCTGAGTGTGGGCTTTCTTACCATCAGTTTATTTCCTGCTGCTGTCAGACTCCTGAATTAACCTCATGTAGGGCACTAGCAGTAACCACAGAGATAAGCTGAGGAAACGATAGGCTTTAAAACGCAGAAGTACCTTGCTGGCCTGGATCCAAGGACAGGAATGACGGCAAGGGAAAGGTGGCTCGACCTTTATGGCCCAGGACCATGGGGGAGGGTTCAAAGGGTATGAGTCATCCATGGGCGGGCCAGCTCCATATATACAACCGACAATGCTAACTATATACAATGGAGGAAACATATCACCGCGCCTCACAATAGGAAAATGATGTTGCCTTCGCTCTGTGCTATCTAGTCTCTGTACCTGCACTTCTGTGCTATGTCTGACCTGCTGTATCACGTGTGAGATACCTCACTGGACTGCTCGTAAAACAAACGCTATCACTCTATTTTAGTCCCCCTCCACCATCAAACTCCTAAACAACAACCTCAATCAAAGACTCTTTTAAGGACTCTTATTTTGCACATAATTTATTTTGGAATATTTATTTTTTCCATTGCATTCAGTCCTATTGCCACTTCTTTCTTTGTTTAGATTTCTCTCTTTTCTGTACATATCTTTTCTCGAGTACAGCTTATTTGCATTAATTCTGCCTGGCCCGCAGGAAAAAGAAACTCAGGGTTGTATGTGATGTCATGTATGTACTCTGACAATAAATCTGAACTTTGTAATACAGGTGCCAAACCTTTCATCCGGAATTCCGAAAACCGGCAACCTCCAAAACCCAGCACTTTTTACGGTAGATGACATCTCAAGATTCAATTTAATGTCAAGGTAATAAAACAGTGTCCTATTACACGAAATTCCCTTTTGCCTGCTGTAGGGCAGACAGGTTCGCCACCGGCAGATATTGCCGAGCTGCCTCTTACATTTCTTAGTCAGAGAGAAGGAAAAGAGAGTCCCCTCCCCAGAGCCACCGAGTATCTGTAGTTTCACCTCCAGCACTTTGGTGGCCCCCGCGGCCACACAGAGTCCAGTCCAAGCCACTGGCAGCCCAAGCTCCAGATCCGAACCTCCAACATAGTCAAGGTTCCTTCGGAGCCCTCAGAGCTCCTTGTATCCCAGTTCCGATACCTGGTACCCCTCCGGCCAGCTCGAGCCAGTCTCCAGCAGTCCATAGCCCAGGTGCGAGTCTCCCCACAGTAGTCTCTGGCAGCCTGCAGCTTCTGTGGGTTCCTTGCCTCGGATCGCCGGGAGCTCCCTCAATGTTCCACCTCCGTGGTCAAAGTCCTATGGGTCATCTCTCAGATGGGAGTTGGTTTTCCTGTTTTCTGGTTTCCTGCTCCAGTCCTCTGTTTCCCCAGAGACTGCAGCCCCTCGTGGATGCTGCTAATTAATATGAGCCGCCATCTTGGGCGCAGACCCTGAAGTCATGGGATCTCAAGTTAAAATTACTGTTGGCTCCCTCAATGGGCCATGCAAAGCCCATGTGGAACCAATGGCACTCGCCTGGGCGGCTGGACCCCCAGCATTTCTCTGGTAACACTGCCATCTTCGATGACGGCCTCTGCTCATCAAAGATGAGTTTGGATCAAACATGATTCGATGCAAGCCTCGCTCAACTACCATGTATCCCATCGCGTATTGCGTCGCTAATTATATGTACCGTACCTATTGAGCATGACCCTCACTCAATCCATGTTGGAATATCCCGTATCATTCTGCTATTTTATAAGCACCTCCAAATCGCCATATACTGATGCCCATCCAGCTGATGCCTATCCAGTATTGTGGTGCTTTCAGTTGGCTCGGCAGCAGAGGCTCAATGGCTGTCGTTGCTACCCATAATCCCCCATACAGCTGAAAACACTGTTCCAGTACCAGCGCAAGCGCAGTGGCACCAAGAAGGCGGCTGTTCCCCTGACACTGGTACACCAGTGAGGGATGGGGTGGGGGGAGGTTTAGGGAGACAGAGAGACGGTAACGTGACTTGGGTGGGTGGATAGAGAGATGACTGCGGGACTTGGGTTGGTGGGGGGGGAGAGACGGCAACGAGACTCAGGCGGTGGTTGAGGGGGATATGAGAGACGGCAGAGTGACTCAGGCGGGTGGGCTTAAAGGGGCCAAAATCAAATTGATTCCAAACTCCAGAAAATTCCGAGCAACAATGATCTCAGATAACAGGTTGGGCACCTGTAATAAACAAAGTTGAATCATTTCTCATCCAGTCACCTGCACAGTTTCCCGAGACCAATTGAACTTACCCACACCTGAATATTTTGGAGGTCGGAGAAAGCACGTTGGCAGCACTTTATATTTCGGCAGATAAGACGACACTTGATGCACTCAAGAAACACCCCCAAAAAAGTGGTCGTCCTATAGGCCAGATACAAAAAAACAGAGACATTAAAATTTCTACTCAAAATACCACCTGATTGTTCCATAACCCGCCCAGACCCACCCTATAACACATTTTTAAGCTACCAGTATATTAAAGGTGTTAAACCAATGAAAGAATTGTAAACTAAAAAAAAACCCACATCACACACATTTAAAATCCTTGAAAACCACTAACTGCACCATTTGAGGCTCCTCAAAATAGTGCTGGTCTTCGGAGGTTGCCATGTATATGCTCCAATTCGCTTATTGTAGCAACAGGTCTTCGGCGGAGTCTCACTGTCATCATAGCGGGTCCCGGACAGAATTTGGTGAGTCGGCTTTGTCGTCAGTGTCCCACAGTAAATCACCCTCCGTACCATCCATTGCAATCGAGTCTTTTAACTTATAATTTAGTCCATACTTTCTTCTTTTTGGTGGTGATAATAATTTGACAGAAAAATGTTTTGGGGTCGTCTTTTACCACCGATATGAGCTAAAACCATGATATTCAGGCTGAAATTGGGGTTTTGTCTCATCTGCTTATCCACCGTGGTCCAAGAAAAAGCTGCAAACTCCACAGGTTCGGCACTGGAGATCAAAGTTGAATTGAAGTCTCTTAAGTTATATGTAATCTTTTCTGAAGGAATACAAGCTCTCATTTCATTATGCCATCTTTTCATACTTAAAATCATATCAGATTTCCATGTAAACACTTTTTTGAAACAGCCGGGGCCAAACGCAAAAATTCAATTTGATACCTAGTCAATCTCAATCTTAGAGCTATCGACTTAACATCTCCTAGTGAAAACAACATTGGATCTAAAGGTAAATTCACTTTTAATATCTTTTCTAAAAACAGTTTAATTAGTAACCAAAAACTTTTAACCTTAGGGCAAGACCAAGTTGAATGAAAACAAGTACCTATTTCTTGACCACATCTAAAATATAAATCTGAAGAACTAAGTTGGAAGTTTTTCAATTTCTGCGGAGTTTAAATACAATTGATGTAAAAAATTAAACTGCACCATCCTATAGTGTACATTTATGACTTATACCATCTCTCCATAAATTTCTCCAAACATTTTCATCAATCTTTCTATCTAAATCCACTTCCCATTTCATTCTTGATCTATGAATATCTGGTTGAGGCATTTTATTCTGTATTGCTTTAGAAAAGAGGACATATAATTTAAGAGACCAATATTTTTTCTTGATTAAAGTTTGGAGCCCTTTTCTGAAAATTATTGGCGTTAAGATCTGATCCCTCGGTCCGCTTCGATGGGCGCCACCACTCCCGCAGCTGAAAAGTTTAAATATGATTGGAGTAGATGATGATCTCCTTTTTCTTTCTTTTGTAGGTGGGGAAGGGAGGAGGGAGGGTAGTTGGGGGTAATTTTATATAAAAATTATGAATCATATTATGCTTGTATCAATATATAGAAACTAATATTATGTTATGTGATTTTAAATTTTAAATAAAATATTTTTAAAATGTTGAATTGATGCAGTGAGACATCTCCTCTCCTTGCTTCACCACTACGCCAGCTGCTCAAAGGAGAAGAGTTGGTCCAACCTCAGGTCAACAGACAAAAAGATCCTGCAGGTGTTGGAAATCTGAAACAAAACCCAAGGTTGCTGGAAACACTCGGAAGATCACCCAGCACGCGCGGAGAAGAAATGGTCAGCGGGACTCTTTGGATCAGACTTAAGAAATAGAGAAAGCAAGTTAGGTTTTAGTAGCAGAAATGTTAGTGGAGGGATGAGAAGTTCGAAGGTCAGATTCATTGTACATACATGGCATCGCATACAACCCTGTGGGTGAGGCAGAATTACCACTAATTGGTAGTGCAAAATAATGCACTCAAGATACGTGCAAACAAATAAAGAAATGTAAACAAACAGACTGTGCAATATAGATAGAGAAATAAAAAACAATAAAGTGAACAAATAAGAGCCCTTAAATGAGTCCCTGATTGAGTTTGTTGTTGAGGAGTCTGATGGTGGAGGGGGAGCAGCTGTTTCTGAACCTGGTGGTGTGAGTCTTGTGGGACCAGCACCTCTTCCCTGATAGCAGAACAGAGCATGTGCTGGGTTGAGTGGATTCCTGACGATTGCCGCTGCTCTCCGACAGCAGCGTTGCCTATAAATGTTCTCAATAGTGGAGGAGGGTTTTTGCCTGTGATGTCCTGGGCTGCGTCTACTATCTTTTGCATACCAGTCCGTGATGCATTCGATCAGCGCACTTTCCACCACACCTCTGTAAAAATTTGCCAGGGTTTCTGGAGTCATACCAAACCTCCACAAACTCCTGAACAAGTAGATGTGCTGATGTGCTTTCTTCACGATGCCATTGAGTGTGTTGGATCCAGGAAATTTCCTCTGAGATAGTGACTCCCAAGGACTTAAATTTTCTCACCCATCTCACCTCTGATCATCCAATGATCACTGGATTGTACATCTCTGGCTTTCCCTTCCTGAAGTCAATAATCATCTCCTTAGTTTTGGTGACATTGAGTGCAAGGTTGTTGGTGGTGCACCATTCAGCCAAGTTTTCAATATCCCTCCTATATATTAACTCCTTTCTTTATACAAACCACTAACGTGGTACCATTGGCAAATTTGTAGATGGTGCTATTGTACCGAGCCACACAGTCATAGGTGTAAAGTGAGTAGAGCAGGGGGCTAAGAACGCAGCCCTGTGGTACTCCAGTACTGATGGAGATTGTGGAGGAGATGTCCTTACCAATCCTCACTGATTGTGGTCTGGAGGTGAGGAAATCCATGATCCAATTACACAGTGAGGTGTTGAATGCCAGGTCTTGGAGTTTGCTGATCAGTTTTGAGGGGTCGATGGTGTTAAATGCTGCTTTGCAGTCGATAAAGAATATCCTTATGAATGCACCTTTACTGTCCAGGTGTTCGAGTAGCAGCAGTGTCGTGACATATGTCTTAGACCAGTTGCTACGATAGGCAAACTGGAACGTATCCTTGTCGCCACGCAGACAGGAACTTGTATGCTTCAGCTCAAGCCTTTCAAAACACTTCATCGCCTGCTGATGCAAGCGAAGCAGTCGACATTCCGGCTCTTTTGAGGAAGGGCTCAGGCCCAAATCGTTGACTGTCTTTTACCTCTTATGGATGGTGCATGACCTGCTGTGTTTCTCCAGTTTGTTTGTGTCCTGCACCAGCCCCCAGCATCTACACGTTTCACTGTTTAATGCTTTAACAGCTGCTTTGTGTGTCATTGTGCATTTGTCCCAGGCAATAAGTTCACAATCTTTTAGCAATTTTTCAGTTTACAGTGCCCCGATTTACATTCGCCACATTTGTCAATTTTAAAGGGATTTTAAAAGCTGAAAGTGAAGTTTCATTCCCGTCAAAGGTGTCATAGCAAAGCTCAATGATGCTACGGCCTGAGAAATATGTTGTCTTCAAAACTTTAACCGAAAGTAGAACAAGAAAGAAAGTTTCTCCCTTTCCACCAGAAGCGACCCAAGCGAAAGTGGTGCTTGGCCATTGCAAAGAGCCTGTATCTGAGGCAATTCTTTGGTATTTCACAAAACGTGGTTCTTCCTCTCAGATGCTGCCTGCACACAGTATCTTTCAGCTGCTCCCGTCGGGGAGGAGATACAGGAGGATCAGAGCCAGCACCACCAGGCTGAGGAGCAGCTTCATCCCATGGGCAGTGAGAACGACCAAAGGAACTGCTCACACTAACCATCCGAGACCCTCGTATTCATGAAACAACTTGTCCTGGCTCTGCATTATTTGTCTGGATGTGCGTTATGGCTGGTTGTGTGTGTCTGCATGTTTTGAACTGAGGACCAGAGAACCGGAGAACACAGTTTCGTCCTGTTGTACTTGTAAAATCAGATGACAATAAACTATTTTTTTTGAAAATTTTATTTCTCATTTGCATCAATGTCAAATGCAACATGCTTATTCGTTGATCATACAGAGTAATAAAACGATGCAAAAAGAATACATAATTTTATATTTTCTCCCTCTCACCCGCCCCAAAAAAGTAAAAAAAAGGAAAAAAGTCTGCCTGAGTTTATCATAAATCATTCATTGATTAATTAAATTTCAAATTTACAAATATAATCTTAAACCTTAAACTAACTAGGGTGAGTTGGAGTGGGAGTAGCGGACGCCGTAGATCACTCATGTCAAACTCAGGCCCGGGGGCCAAATTTGGCCCGTGATATAATTATATTTGGCCCACAAGATCATATCAAATACATATTAGAGCTGGCCCGCTGGCCGCCGCGCCAGTATAGCGCATGCACAGCTAATACTACAAATCCCAGAATGCTTTGCAAATGCGTTGGCGCCGGCCCGTCAGCCCGTTAATCGCCCCCACCTCCTCTGTTTACTTTCATTAGTATCTGCAACCTGTCACCTAACTCACATGTAATAAACCCCTTACGAAAAATGGCCAAATGAAAGACAGAAAACAGGACCTTTCAAGACAGGTGGGAGGCAAACTCTGACCCCAGAGTTTGATGAACTTGCATCTAAGAAGAGATGCCAAGTATCTGGTTTAGACCCAGGTGCATCAGAGTAAATCACAGTGGAGCAAGCGAAGCTTGGATTAACAATTTCTTTGGTTAACTTTGGACTGTTCATCGTTGGAAGATTGGATTTTCATTGAAGCAAGTTGTTATTTTTTTGACTTGTTGGCTTGTGAAAAAAATACATTTAAAAGGAGCTTAAAGGCTATAGAGAAATATTATTTATTGAATATTTTATTTCTCATTTGTTAATGCTTGTTCTGGAAAGAGTTTAACCAAAACTATTATTAAACATTTATTTTAATAAGAAAAAGTTTAACATTACATATGTTGAAAGAAGAGAAAACATCCAGATGTTGTTGAAAATTTTCAAGAAATATTTAGTTTGGCCCACGACTTAGTCCAAGTTTTTAATTTTGGCCCTCCGTGAATTTGAGTTTGACACCCCTGCCTTAGATGAACTCTTACCGATGAAATCCATGTAAGGTTTCCAAATCTTATAAAATTTTCCTGGTTGATTCCATAAATTATATGTTATTTTCTCTCACGGTATACAATTTTGTTGTTCCATTTGCCATCTATTCCACCCCACATTATTTCTTCGTTACACTTAGAAATTTTCTCTGATAAATATGTAATTTTAAATCTTGTATATCACCGAGCAAAAATATTTTGGGGTCTTTCGAAAGGTGACAATAAACTTGAGATGAGATATTCGCCCAACTAGTTTTCAAGTCCAAGTTTATTATCATTTGACTGTACATACACAACCAGGCATAGCAGCATTTCTCCAGACCACAGTGCACACGCATACTTACACAATACGCAGCACATAATATTCACGTATGGGGTTTGTAGGCTAATGAGTGTATTTGGATAGCATGGGCTTGTGAGCCAGAAGGGCCTGTTACTGTGCTGTGTCTCTAAATTAAAAATTAAATTAAAACTATCCACACAGATGAAACTGCAGCTGGCCTCCTGCTGAAACTCAGTGCGCAATCTTTCATCCTTTCTGGTTCAGATAGACCAAAAGTTCTTTAATTAATAATCATAAAAAAAGGTTGACAGAACTAGGACTTTTTTCTCTTTGTAGTGACGAAGGATGAAAGGTAACTTAATAGAGGTATATAAGATTATGTGGGGCATATTAGACAAGAGCACCATTTTTTCCTGGGGTGACAATAGCAAATAGCAGATGGCATCTGTTTAAGGGGAGTTGAGATAAGTTTATGGGGGACGTCGGAGGGTGAGTGGTTTTTTTTACACAGAGAGTGGTGGGTGGCTGGAATGCATTGCCAGCTGTGGTGGTGGTGGGGGCTAGTACAATAGGGATATTCAAGAGACTCTTTGGATTGGCACATGAATGACCGAAAAATAGCGGGTTATGGGTGTGAAGTAGGAAAGGATTGTTGTGGATTCGGTTGACATTGTGGGTGGAAGGGCCTGTCCTTCTACCTGACTTGTCCAAGCTGACCAGCTTGTCTACCCAATTGACTGTATTTGGCCTACATCCTTCGAAACCTTTCCTATCTATGTATATATCTCAATGCCTTTTAAAATGGCAGGGTACCTTCCTTGATAACTTCCTCTGGCTCTACTTAGGTCACGCCACTGAATTACTTCATACTTCAGAAATAGCTCTGAGAGAAGTCTCAACAATTTTCAATAGGGAAAATTAAAATGACCCCCCCCCCCCCCCCCCACCTTTACTTGGGCCACAGAAGTCCTCCTGTGTGAGGTTTAGTAAATCTAAGAGCGTTGCTAAACCTAATTTACATAATAAATTCCAAATTTCTAGGTTCTATTTAATTACATATCTTTAGATGAATAAAGTATATCTTTAAAGTGATAGAGATGGGTACAATTACACCATTTAAGATATTCAGACATGTGGAAAGAGATGATTGTGGACCTCAAGAGGGTGAAGGTCGACCATTCTCCATTACCTGTCATGGAGAGAGTGGACAGCACAAAGTACCTTGCTATGTACTCACTACACATCCTCATTAACCAGGAAGGTGTAGCGGTGCCTACACTTTCAAACAAAGTTGTGGAGGGCAAGGCCACTGACCACCACCCCTCCAATCTTGACAACATTTTACAGGAGCCCCATTGGCTGTCTGGCTGCATCGTTGAGTGGGTATGGAAGCTGCAAAGTATTGGACTGGATCACCGAAAACAGTCGAGAAGTTCTCTGGTGTCTCCCTTTCCTCTATTGACCAGATTTACCAGGACCACTGCTTAAGTAGGGCTGAAAGAATTACTGAGGAATCACCACCATCCACCACACAGTATCGCTGACGTAATACTATCAGGAAGGAGGCATAGTACCATCAAAGTCAGGACTGCCAGGCTGGGAAATAGCTTCTTCCAACAGGCTGTGAGACTGATGAATGATATCCTGTAACCTTTGGTCTCTTATCGATGAAATTGAGTAAATTAGTCCAAAAGGTTTACATTGTTATGAGCCCAGAAGACCCCAAAATGCAGCAACAATAGAAATTCACCAAGACAACTAGTTACTTAAATAAAAATTGCTTTTAATTATCTTTAAACATGAAAACAGGATCAAACTTTCACTTACTACTATCAACTTAACCTAACCTAACTTAACCCCCTTTGTGATAGGACAGATCTATCACCAATGTATATAGTGTATTCTTTTCTTTTCTTCTTCTTCTTCTTTGGCTTGGCTTCGCGGACGAAGATTTATGGAGGGGGTAAAAAGTCCACGTCAGCTGCAGGCTCGTTTGTGGCTGACCAGTCCGATGCGGGACAGGCAGACACGATTGCAGCGGTTGCAAGGGAAAATTGGTTGGTTGGGGTTGGGTGTTGGGTTTTTCCTCCTTTGCCTTTTGTCAGTGAGGTGGGCTCTGCGGTCTTCTTCAAAGGAGGCTGCTATATTTACAGTATCTAGACTGTGCTTACAGCGATTGGCTGAGAGCTTAGCCACGCCTACTGTCTGGGCCTTAAAGGGTTGTGTCCCTAGCCAGGTCAGATCATTCCGGACTGGTCGGTCACCTGTGAAGAGCTCCTGTCTTTTGCTAATAAAAGCCTTGGTTTGGATCAACAAGTCTTTCGACGAGCTCTACACCCTTCTAATTCGAAGTGCACATATATGTAATGTGTGTATAAGTTCAGAAATGTCTTTGGTTCACAGTCCAATCTCATTTCTCACTCCTCCAAGTTCGCAGGTATCAGGCAATTCTTATAATGTGCACAAAATTTAATATTTATGAATTTCACCAGGCTTTGGTGCTTGAAAGGTAAATGGTTACCGCTCAGGAAGGTTCTTGTTGGTTTTCAGAGGGAGATTTGTTGCTCGTTGGACACCCACAACTGATCATTTCTGATCAGCCACTTCAATGTCTTGCTGAAGAAACTGGCCCCATCAAGATTTTCCAGACTTTCTTTCAGGTCACCACAGAGTTCCTTTTCTGTTTTCCTTATTTCAAGTGAAACATTATGAAGCCAGACATCTCATCTTGTATGGACCACAAGGGCTTTGACCAGGCTGAACTAAGAATTCACAACCCATCTTCAAAATGGGGTTTTTCCACAAGCTTGCCAGCTTGTCCTGAACTGTAGAACTGAATTCTCTCTCTCTCTCTCTTTGTCTCTCTCTCTCTTTCTCTCTCTCTCTCTCTCTCTCAGATAAAATCACACGACCCTCTTAGAACACAGAGACTGCACTCAGACTGTGGCTCCGGACCCGATCTTTTCTGTTCGTCAATCTGTTGCTTTCAAAAACAATAAACCATTACTCCGCAGCAAGTCCAATGATCACCTACTAGTGAAGGCTCTATCGCCGTTCTTCAAAGTTTTTGCAAAGGCATCTACAGCCTGGACTGTCTGGATTGAGCAGAGCTCTGGAATTTTAAATGAGATCTTTTTGAAGTGTTTGTATGTGACCTACAGTTAAAAAAAAACCATACCACAAATTATCTCCTTTAAAACTTATCTATATATAATTACAAAATATAACATAATCTGTCACAACATATATACCGTAGATTTTATATTACATTTTTCTATGTATACATGTGATTATTATGTGCTGTGTGTGTGTGTGTGTGTGTGTGTGTGTGTGTGTGTGTGTGTGTGTGTGTGTGTGTGTGTGTGTGTGTGTGTGTGTGTATGTTCGTGTGTGTGTCAGATTTCAGATTTATTGTCAGAGTACATACATGAGATTCTTTCAGTCCTCCAGGACAGGGCATCAGGAGGTTTGTTGAACTTCCTGGGCCGGTACAAGACCTCGTAGTTATACATGTACAGTTCAATTCTCCACCTCAGGATCTTGCCATTCTTAATTTTTCCTCGCTGTTTGTTGTTAAACATAAATGCGACTGCACATTGGTCAGTCAGCAGGGTGAATGGCTAGATAATGCCTCTAGTGGCGCACAGCTTCCACTATGGCCTGGGCTTCTTTCTCAATGGCTGAGGGCTGGAGTTCAGTGCCCTGGAGGGTACAGGAGAAAAATGCCACCCACCTGCCCACCTGATTCACCGTGGCAGCCAGGGTGAAGTCAGACGCATCACTTTCTACATGGAATGCGATGGATTCATCTACGGTGTGCTTCACCACCTTAGCAATGTCATCTTTTATGCGAGTGAAGGACACTTGGGCTTCTGCTGACGGGGGACAGGTAGTAGTTTTTACCAGGGGCTGGGCTTTTTTCTGCATAAGTAAGAACCTATTGTGCACCTTTTCAGGCCTTGAGGTTATGGGGGATTGGGAGCTCCAGCAGTGGCCTCATACATTCAGGGTTGGGTCCAATGACTCCAATCTCCACCTCTCACCCTAGTGTAGCCAGACATTGAGTGCAGAACATACATTTCTTGTGGTTATATGTGAGATTTAAGGCTTTAGCTGTCTGGAGGAATATTTCCAGTTAGCATTGTGGTTCTGCAAGTCATGGCCACAGATAGTCATGTTGTCCAAGTAGGAGAATGTGGCTTTTAGATTGTGGTCATCCACGTTTGGTCCATCTCCCTCTGGAAGACTAAAACTCCATTCGTGACTCCAAAGAGAACCCTGAGGAAATGTTAGAAGCGGCTGTTCACCTCAAATGCCGAGGATGGGCTGTTCTCCAGGCAGATCGGGAGCTGGTGATAGGTTGACTCGAGGTTGATGGTGGAGAAAACCTGATATTGGACAATCTTGTTCACCATATCAGCTATGCGGGGGAGGGGTTAAGTGTCCAAGAGGGTGAACCAATTGATGGTCTGGCTGTAGTCTATGACCCTCCTGTGATTGTCTCCACACTTAGCACCACCACCTGTGCTCTCCAAGGGCTGGTGCTGGGCTCACTTTACCTCATCCTTGATAAAGGCTGGGAGGAGTCACGTGATGGAGTAGTGGCCGGTAGGGTAAAACCAGCCCTCTCCAGAAAAGAAGAAAAAAAGTTAAGATAAGACAAAGTTCAATACAAAATATAACAAATAGAAGATAAAGTTGCAGAGAAGAGAAAGAAGATGGCACCTAAGAAGGAAAAAATAAAAACAACGGGAAAAAGAAGAAAATACACCGGAAAAGAAAGGAGAAGGCTTTACCTGCATGAAGGAACAGGGAGCCGTGGTGGCAAAGAGCGCCCGATCTCTGAGGTTGGTGCCGGCCCTGCGGAGTCGCGACCCCCCGACCGGTGGACTGCAAAAATGGCTCTGTAAGTCAAACAAAAGTGCTCAACTGCACAATCTAAGGTAAAGGAAAACACCGACAGGAGGGGGGCTCATCTGAGGAGTGGGCAACCATGGTGCGACCAGCTGAGGGACGCCTGACACCAGGGCTCTCAGCTGGAAGATGAGGAAAGCGGCAGGAGAGGGAGTGAAGTACCAGGTGAGAAAGAAAGTCGACGGGGTGAATGGCAAGAGAGCAGCAGCAGGAAGCTCGACAGATGAGCAGTTCAGAAGGAGAGGACCAACAGCAAGAGGCCAAACAAGAAGAGACCCGACAAAGTGAGACAAGCAACTCATCAGAAAAATCAGAAAAGACACAGATACAAAGAAGAGAAGAAGACACAGCTTTGAACATGTGATTACAGAAACACTGATAATAAAAAGATTTATAACGAACATGTACATCAAGCTGCAAGAGAAGGAAAATGATGAAACAAGCTATAAACCTAAACAAAAGTGGGAAAAGGATTTAGACATAAAGATAAAAAAATGAAATATGGGAAAAGCTATGCTCCGGAACTATGAGAAATACAATAAGCACGAGGTTACGCATGATACAATATAATTGGTTACACAGGCTATACACCACACCCCAAAAGTTAAATAAATGGGACCCAACAGTATCAGACAGATGTTTTCGCTGTAAGAAGGAAACGGGAACAACAGTACATGCAATTTGGGCATGTGAGAAAGTGGAAAAGTTTTGGGAAGATCTAAATCAGGTATTAAATAAAATCACAAAAAGCAACATACCAAAAAATCCAGAGGTCTTTCTTCTAAGTAATATAAGAAGTAAGGAATCAGGCCTCAAATTGGATAAAGCACAAAAAAAGATTTATTATGACAGCCTTAGCTGCAGCAAAAAAATGTATAATGTCAATTTGGAAACTTGGAGTACAGCAATGGTACATGGAAATGAATAAACGTATTCCATTGGAAAAAATAACATATAATTAAAAAAATAAAGTCACATTATTTGAACAAATTTGGGAACCGTACATGGAACACAACAGAGAGGGCCTACCACGGACCTCCACCCCCTAAAATGATAAGAAGACAAAACGACTTGACTCAGTGTGTAAAAGTAGATGACACATTTTTCTTGTTTATTTTCATTGTGTGATGACTTTGTTTAATGGGTTTATTGTATTGTATATGTTGAATGTTTAATGGGTTTGGAGGGGGGTGGGAAGGGACGATAGGAGGGAAAAAAAGGGAGAAAATGCCACTGTGTATATTTAATGAGAAACATTTATATATACTTTGGTTGATATTGTTCACAGTGTGAAAAATAAAAAAAAATATTAAAAAAAACCTTGATAAAGGCTCTGTCCCTGTCCCTGTTGTATTGCCTGCTCTTAGTTGCCACAGGCTTGTAGGTGGGGGTGAGGTTTTCGAACAGGGGAGGTGCAGTGGGACCTGGAGGGTGGACAGATCGCAGGTCGTGAACAGTGAAGGATGTTCAGGTTGTTGATTGGCTGTGTTCAGGGAGATGGGCAGGTGGTTTAAAAGTTGGTTATTGCAGACCATGTTGGGGGAGGGAGGTGAGGTGGGGCCCATCATCGTTCATCAGAACACTTTTCAGTTGGCACTGGAAGTCAAGCCACAGAGTTGTGGCATCACGAGCAATTTAAAATTCTTGTACTAGGTGCCACCCACCGCTGGCATTACTGATCAGCTATCTCGGATTTTGGTCAAATGGGACTTAGAGGCCAACCAGATTTTACACTGGACTGGGGTCACCGTGATGGAGCAGTGCTGTACAATGCCTGAGTGTATAAAGCTTTCAGTGCTTCCCATGTCGAACAAGCAGTTTGTAATGAGGCCGTTTACCTCGATGTCCATGGTAGACCTTGTGAATTGATGTGGGCTGCTCTGGCCCAGGATGATGGATGGCCATGTGAGTTTGTGGTGAAATGCATTTGCATAGATGCATGGACTGGCCAGACCGAACCTCTCTGACCTTCTCTAACCCCTCCCTAGCCTCCTCCGTGGTTTTCCCAATAAAGGCTGCCGTGCCCGGACTTGCCCCCTCTTGCTCCTGTACCTGGAACCTGGCCAAATCGTGTATCAGTAATGCTCAGGTTTTTGGTAATTAAACCCGTTTAATCACTCCATCATGTCAATGTGATTATTGTGTGCACTGCACAGTTCATTGTCTGACTCACTGCCACTGTATGGGTGTGCTGGTAGCCTCCAAGATGTCCGCCCCAGAGATGGCTGCCCCCCATGGTTCACAAGTGGTCCCTGCCGGAAGTGAAGCTGTCGTGCCCAGGTCCCTGCTGTGCTGTTCTCCACCACCTGATGTGGAGCTGGAAATGACGCCATCCCCGATGGTGATATCTGCTGTTCACACATGGTGCTGCAAGGGAAAGGTCCGGACCTGCATACCCTTGTGTAGTGTTCAGCTGGAGCAGGTTGTGCTTCTGGCTGGGCAGTTCTTCCGTGGGTGTTTTGTCTGGCCTCAGTAATAGCACCTCGGGTGCTTAGCTATAGCGACTGCTGTTTGGCACTGCACGCTCTAAGATGGTGGCACCCAAACTCCCCACGTGGCAGCCGCGCTGTCAGTGGAGTAAATCTCCATATTCTGTGGGGCCGTCTCTAGTGCCTTGGCAAGATCGGCCATGTCCTGCAGGGTCTGATCGCCTTTTCCCAAGAGCCTTTATATGATATAATCAGACCTGAGACAGGCCATACAGGCGTCCCTGATGAACTCCACCTGGTAGAAGGCTGCCATAACATCAGTGCAGCCACATGCTCGCCCAAGCTCCTGCAAGGCCTGAGTGTATTCATTAATGGACTCACCAGGTGCTTGTCGATGGCTGCCCAGGAGGTATCTGGCATAGATTACATTCTTGAAGGCCCAATGCTGCTTTTGCAGGAGCCCCATGGCAGCTGAGTAAGTCTCACAGTCTCTGATCATTTGGAAAATGTGGTGGCCAACTTGCGCAAATATCAGGTCTCTTTTATCAACCTCATCCCGAATATTGTGTTGCCTCATCAAGGTGCTCAGGCAGTGTAGTCACTGGTCGAATTTTATGGAGGCCTCAGTATCCTTAGGGTCAGCGTCCAGCTTCTCTCCTCAAATAGCCTTGTCCATGGCACATAGGTATAGCAATTAAATTGTAGCTAGAAACTTACAAGCATGCTGTTGGCCCGGAGAGAGTCAAACAGGATTTCTCTCTGAGAGAGAGAGAGAGAGAGAGAGAGAGAGAGAGAGAGAGAGAGAGAGAGAGAGAGAGAGAGAGAGAGAGAGAGAGAAACAGATCAGTTCTGCAGTTTTACCGTCAGCAGCAGTAGCTGGGATTGGAACAGGACAAGCTGGCAAGCTTGTGGAAAACCCCATTTGGAAGATGGGTTGTGAGTTCTTGGTTCAGCCTGGTCAAAGCCCTTGTGGTTCATGCAAGAGGAGAGGGCTGGCTGTATAATGTTTCACTTGGAATAAGAGAAACAAGAAGGAAATCTGTGGTGACATGAAAGAAAGATGTTACCATCTGGAGAACCCTGAAGGCAAGAGACTGAAGTGGTTGGATGTGCATCGTATAACAAATCTCTCTCTGAAAACCGACAAGAACCTTCCTGAGCGGTAACCATTTACCTTTCAAGCACCAAAGCCTTGTGAAATTCCTAAATGTTAAATTCTGTGCACAGTGTAAGAATTGCAATTGCCCGATACAGGTGAACTTGGAGGAATGAGAAGTGAGATTGGACTGTGAATCAAAGAAATTTTTATGAACTTACACACACATTACACAGATGTGCACTTAGAATTAGAAGGGCGTTGTTAGGTTAATAGTAATAAGTTAAAGTTTGATCCTGTTTTTATGTTTAAAGAAAATTAAAATTAACTTTTGTGTAAATAACCATTTGTCTTAGTGAATTTCTACTGCTGCTGCATTTTGGGGTCCTTTTGGTCCATCACACTGCCATGATAGATATTTATAATGGCTGTTGCTTGTGGAAAGCCATAGGCATCGTGAAGGACCCCACGCACCCCTCCCGCAATCTGTTCTCCCTCCTGCCATCCAGGAAGAGGTACTGAAACGTTTGGGCCCTTGAGACCAGATTACGAGACAGCTATTTTCCCCCAAGCCATAAGGCTTTTGAACTCTGGGGACGTGGGGTTGGCATATGTAACATGACATTTAATGTGATCTTTATGATGTGTTATAAAAATTGTTTCTGAGGTAAGTTATCCATGTAAATAACTAGCTCCACGGTCCAGAGAAAGGCTCTCTCGTTTTGCACTCTATGCTGCAGGGTTTTATAGTATGAGCAACAAATAAACACGACGACTTGAGTCTGTGGGGTTTCCCCATGGGCTCTGGTTTCCTCCTCAAAAAAAAGTAATTGGGTGTAATTGGGCGGATTGGGCTCGTGAGCTGAAAAGGCCTGTAACTGTGTTGTCTGTCTAAATTTAAATTTTAAACTAAAATTTAAATTTTAAATTTAGAACCGTAAGACAATGGGAGCAGAAATAAACGATTCAGTCTATAAGTCTTCCCCACCATTTAATCACGAGCTGATCCATTTCCCACTCAGCCCCTTTGATGCCCTGGCTAAACAAGAACCTAACAATCTCTGCCTTAAATACACCCAATGACCCGGCCTCCACAACAACAAATTTCACAAATTTACCATCCTGAAGTTGAGCTCTCTTGTCCTTGATCTCCCACCATGGCAAAGAGCTTTTCTACACCTACTCTGTCCATGTCGTTCAACATTTAAAATGCTTCAATGAGATCCCCTTTACAGTCCTTAATTAAATGAGTACAGGCCAAGAGCTGTCAAATGCTCCTCAGATACTAACCTTTCATTCCTAGCATCATCCTTCGAATCGTCTCCAACATACGAACATCATTTCTCAAATGAGGATCCCAAAACTGCTCACAATACTCCAAGTGAGGCCTCACCAGTGCCTTATAAATCCTCAACATCACATCCCTGCTCTTATAATCTGTTCCTCTTGAAATAAATGGCAGCATTGCATTTGCCTTCTCCACCACCGTCTCAACCAGCAAAGTTACCTTCAGGCTATGAGGCATGAGGATTCCCAGGTCCTTTTGTATCTAATCTGTGGTGAACTATTCTGCCGAGTCCCATTGACCTGAAGCGAGACCATAGCCCTCCATATCTCTCCCATCCATCTTGTGTTTGAGGAAGATTTGTACGAACGCACTTAATGCCTGCAAAATCCGGCTACATTTCCAACACATCCTTGCTTTTAGTTTTATTTCCTAAAAATAATCTGTATTTATGATAAAACTCTGCACTATCCAAAGTATTTTTGCATATTCCTTCACTGTGCATTGTTTCATTGATCTTCTAATTTGCTATGTTATAGATTTACTACGGTGGATCCTTATAGTTAAAACCCCCCCTCCATTGTTTCATGGACTTCCTCTCAGTCTCAGCCCCTCAATGCTGGTAACAGAAGAACTCCACACTGTGGTCTTCCCTCACAAAGCCCTCACAGCCTCAGTACGTATCCCCACCCCATTTCCCATGTTGATATGTTTGTTCCACAGTCTCATGCACTGTCAAACTGAGATCGAATTCGACAGCCTCCAATCAGATGGTATCAACATCGTGTTACGAGTCCAAAGGACCCAATAGGTATTCACCATGACAAGTAGTTACTTAAACAAAAGATGTTTTTAATTATCATTAAACATGAAAACAGAATCAAACTTTAACTTATCACTATTAACTAACCCATCTTAACCCCCTTCTAATTCTAAGCGCACATGTATGTAATGACATCATTTCATTTAGCATCTACTTGTGAAATGTGCATAGCATTCTCTGCAGTTTCTGTAAAATCACTGAATATGAATTCTTCAGTATTTCAAATAAGATCTGTTTTAAGGTGTTTTAACCTACTCTAATTTTACCAGTTTATCTCCCAAAAACATCTCCAAATATTCCATCACAATTGACATCGACATCTCAGGCCACCCCCCCCCCCTCCACCCTCCACCTTGTCTCTCTCATTCCTTACCCCATATCTCCATACCTCCAGTTCCCCACCCCTTGTCTCTCTCTCCCTCTCTCTCTTTCTTTTCCTTCCTCCTGCTCTGCATTCCCTGATCAATTTTCATCTTTTCTCTCCTCCCCTCCTCTCCATGTCTATCTACAGCCTCTTTGTTGTTTTCTTGATGCTCCTCCCCCCAGCCTTTCATCCCCTTCTCACCCTCACCCACCACCCCCCCCCCCCCCCCGCATTTTATTCAGGCACCTGTCTGCTTTTTGCTCATTCCTTGATAAAGGGCTCAGGCCTGAAACAACTGGCTGTATGTGGGACCTGCTGAGTTCCTGAAGCACTTTTGTGCATTTACTCAGTACAAGTACATGAAGATATAGCTACGTATTTAATCTAGGTTGTCAGGAGATTCAAATTAAGCAACATTTTACACTGTAGGTGATCGATCCCTAGAATTATATCTTGGGTCAAGGAGTGAACGTAAAACCCCAGGAATGGTTTAAAAATCAATTAGATTCTGTATAGCAATTTAGTGAACAATTCAAGTTTTGCCATGGCTATTTTCTCCTGTAACTATCTTGTGACGATTTTAATCTCAATGGTGACCACATGACCTTAAGGTTTGACAATTGATGTTTGTTTCCAGATTCAGGACATTAAAGAAATTTCTCAATGGGAGAGGTTGCAATTTTCATGCAGAACTGGGCTTAAAAAAGTCAACCAGGATGTTGTTTACTTTGTTTTGCCTCAGGCTCAATCTAAACACATCCTGCTTTGTATTCAATGAGGAAACACCAGGGACAGACTGCACTGAACTGTCCAGGGGAAAAGGAGGCCATTTGGGCCCACTCATCTATGGTGGATTTTAAAGAAAACCACTCCTGTTTCTGGCCAGCCACTTGCTGTGGAGCTGAACAATTGTCCTGATGGCAGACAAGGTCAATAGCGAGCTCTCTGGCAGGGACTCGAGGATCTTCAAACCGAAACAATCCCTCCTGGGGAAGAAGGGAGAGCACCAGGACCAACCTCTGCACAGCCTCCTGAACATCAGGTGACACAGAAGAACATAAGAAACCGGAGCAGGAGTCAGCCAAATGGCCCATTGGGGCTGCTCCGCTATTGAATAAGATCATGGCTGATCTGGCCTGTGACAGATTATGTTATATTTTATATTGTATATAGATATGTTTTAAAGGAGATAAATTGTGGCAGGTTTTTTAGTGTAGGTCACATACAAAAACTTAAAAAACAGATCTCACTTAAAATGCCAGAGCTCTGCTCAAGCCAGACAGTTCAGGCTCCGGGTGCCTTTGCAAAAACTTTGAAGGATGCCTATAAGGACTTCACAATTAGGTGTTAATTGGACAGGCCGTGGAGTAATGGACTATTGTTTTGGAAGCAACAGATGAACGGACTCAGAAGATTGGGTCTGGTGCAGCAGTCTGAGTTCATTTGGCTGTTCTCAGAGGGCCATGTGGTTTTCTCTGAGTGAGTGAGTCTGAGTGAGAGAGAGAGAGAGAGAGAGAGAGAGAGAGAGATAGATAGATAGGGAGAATTTAGTTATACAGTTCAGCTGTAACTGGGACTGGAATGTGACAAGCTGGCAAGCTAGTGGAAAGACCCCATTTTGAAGACGGGTTACGAATTCTGAGTTCAGCCCGGTCAAAACCTTTGTGGTCCATACAAGAGGAGATGGCTGGCTGTATAATGTTTCACTTGAAATAAGAGAAAAATAAAAGGAACTCTGTGGTGACCTGAAAGAAAGAGGTTATCATCTGTAAAACCCTAAGGGGGCAAGTTTCTTCGGCAAGACACTGAAGTGGCTGTTCCGAAGGAATCAGTTGTGGGTGTCCAACAGGCAACAAATCTCTCTCAGAAAACGAACAAGAACCTTCCTGAGAGGTAACCAATTACCTTTCAACCTCCAAAGCCTGGTGAAGATTCATAAATGTTAAATTCTGTGCACAGTATAAGAATTGCCTGCAAACAGTGAGCTTGGAGGAGTGACCAGTGAGATTGGACTGTGAATCAAAGAACTTTTCTGAATTTGAATAGACATTACATACACGTGCGCTTAGAATTAGAAGGAGGTTAAGTTAGGTTAAGTTAATAGTAATAAGTTAAAGTTTGATCCTGTTTTTATGTTTAAAGATAATTAAAAGCAACTTTTGTTTAAGTAACCACTTGTCTTGGTGAATTTTTATTGCTGCTGGGTCTTGAGCTGCTCTGGGCCCAAAACAGGCCCATGGACTCAGCTTCACCTACCTGTCTGATGAAGAGTCTGAAACATTGGTAACTCTTTACTTCCCATGGATGCTCTGTGGCCCCAGAAACTGCAGATTTTCTTGGTTACTCTATCTAAATTCTTCTCCTCTATAACCCTTAACTCCCCCTCCATACAAAAATCTAACTGCCGTGAGCACGTGGATGTTAGGTATGAGGTTGGCAAGGTATAAATTGTTGAGTAGGTTTTTACATCAGCCAGCACAGCATCAATTCCTCTTGAACACAACGGAGAGCTGGAAACTACCCCAACTTCCGGTGACATTTAGGTGGACTTTACACTGTGATTATTTTTCTCTTATTAAAATTTTGAATTTAAATTTAAAGATTCAGATAGTGTGTGCTGGATGGAAAGGGTTCTCTATAATTCTTTGAATCCTATTTAAGCAATGCTCCAGGTAAATGTCATTAGTATAGGAAAGGGAGATCTTCTTGGCCATTTTGAAGATCCTCAGTATTGACTACCTGCCCGATGTTTTGCAGCTACCATACCACACAATTATGCCACTAAACAGGACATTCTCCTATAAATAATGAACCCCCCAACCTTAAATTTTGCCCTCTAATACTTGACATCTTTACCCTGAGGAAAAGGATTCTATCTATCCTTTCAGATTTATTGTCAGAGTACATATATGACTTCACATACAACCCTGAGATTCCTTTTCTCCTGCGGGCACAGCAGAATTAACACTAATTGGTTGTGCAAAAAAAAACCGTATGTAGCGAAAAACTTGCAAACAAACAAAAGAACTGTAAACAGATAACAAATGTGAGCAAACTGACTGTGCAATACAGGGAGAGCAAAGAACATCAAGGAAGTCCACAAGTCAGAGTCCTTAAATTAGTCCTTGATTGTTTGTTGTTGAGGAGTCTGATGGTGGAGGGGGAGCAGCTGTTTCTGAATAGTGTGCGAGCCGTGTGACACCTATATCTCTTTCCTGATGGTACCAGCGAGGACAGAGTGTCTGCTGGGTGGTGTGGATCCTTGATGATTGCTGCTGCCCTCTGATGGCTGTGTTCCCTGTAGATGTTCTCGATAGTGGGGAGGGTAATGTCCTGGACTGTGTCCACTAACTTTTGGAGGGCTTACGTTCAGGGGTATTGGCATTCCCTGACCAGAGCATGAAGCACCCGGTCAGCACACTTTCCACCACACCTGACATGAATGGACTGAATGACCTTCTGCAGAGGTAGTCCTTTCCTCTGCTTACCTTTCCTGTCCTTTGTGGTTCTTAAATATGTACATGTGTGAATAGCATTGGAAAAACACAACCAAATCTCAGAACAAGGTTAAGGAGAAGCCCATCCAACCTCTCAACCACACTGTTCTGTTCCCACATTCTAAAGATAGGGTTAGTAGGTTAGTTGGTGTATTGGGCCACATGGGTTGGTGGGCTGGAAGGGCCTGTTACTGTGATGTATCTCTGAGTAAGTCTGATCTTGGCTTTTCCAGTCTGTTCCCATCAGCTTTTATTCCTTGATGGTCCATAAATCTCCCCCTTCAATGACTTCACTTCAAGGAGGATTTTGAACTGTGGAACCATAGAACATTAAAGCACAGAAAGAGGCTTTTTTAGTCTATGCCATACATGTCAAACTCTGGCCTGCGGGCCAAATTTGGCCCGCGATATAATTATATTTGGCCCGCAAGATCATTTCAAAAATGTATTAGAGGTGGCCCGCTGGCCGCCGCGCCAGTATAGCGCATGCACAGTAATATAACAAATCCCAGAATGCATTGGCGTCAGCCCACTAATTGCCCCCACCTCCTCTGTTTACGTTGCAGGGTCTCACTGTGGACACTGGTTTTGGGGCCTGGCCGGTGTCAGGGGAAGCCAAGGCCGCTTCCCAGCGCCCGGAACTGGAGGCCTCGGGCCTGACCTCGCCAGGACTGTTGCCCACTCCCCCTCCCTGCCGCAGGCCGACCCGCGACTCACGATGACGGGGCCGCTGATCCGCCGAGATGCCGCCCTGCAGCGAGAGCCGATGCCCCCGCACTGTCGTTGTCCAACCCGATCGCCCGCAAACCCTACCCTCCCGCACACAGGCCTGAGTAAGGATTATGAACTTTAATCTCAGGATAAAACGATCTTCCAATAGTTTCATGTCACAGTGATAAATATATTCCTGGTTAAAAATGGTCCTGCACCTGGATACAAGCTCATTAGGCATAAAACTTGAAAAGTGTGTAAATCAAAGGATATCTGTACCAATGGAAAAAGGGCATGGCAAAAAACCCTGCTAGAGTTCATGCCCACAATCAGACACCCATTTGATTGTTTCAGGAATCATGTTATTCTCCCACATTCTCAATAGCCCTCAGATTTTACTATTCGACAGCACACTAGCATCATTTGACAAATCCTCTATAGAGAAATATTATTTATTGAATATTTTATTCTCATTTGTTAATGCTTCTGGAAAGAGTTTATCCAAAACTATTATTAAACATTTATTTTAATAAGAAAAAGTTTAACATTACATATGTTGAAAGAAGTGAAAACATGCAGATGTTGTTGAAAATTTTCAATAAATATTTAGTTCGGCCCTCGACTTAGTCCAAGTTTTTAATTTTGGCCCTCCGTGAATTTGAGTTTGACACCCCTGGTCTATGCCAAACAATTCTGCCTTATCCCTCTGACCTGCACCCAGTCCCTAGCCCTCCAAACCCATCCCATCCATGATTCTGTCCAAATTTTCTTAAAAATTAAAATTGAGCCTGCATTCACCACTTCATCTTGCAGCTTGCTCCACACTCTCATTACTCTCTGTGTGAAGTTCCCCCCTTCACCCTTAACCGGGCTTCTAAATTTAAATCTTAATTTTAAATTTAGACGTGCAGCACGCTAACAGGTCATTATGGGCCACAAGTCCATGCTGCCAAATTTACACCCAATTAACCTACACCCCTAATTCATTTCAAATGGTGGGAGCAAACTGGAGCCCCTGGGGAAAACCCACACAGAAATGTGGAGAACGTACAAACTCCTTACAGACAGTGTGCTATTCGAACCTCGATCCTGATCACTGGTGCTGTAGAGGCATTGCGTAAGTTGTTAGGCCAAAAGTGTGGTCCCTAGTTTGTGTCTCACCTAATCTCAGTGAAAAACTGAAACGTCGACTCTCCATTTCCCTCCGTGGATGTTGCCTGACCTGTTGAGTTCTTCCTAAGGTTATATCATCTGCAGAGTCTTGTGACTGCATGTCTATCGTTCTCTGGACTATTCTCAACTCTCTGGAGAAGAAATCCCTTCTCCTGTTTGTTTTGAGGCTCCCATCCCCCCATCGATGTGATCTACTGGGATCGTAGTCTGAAGAGAGCGTGTGAAGTCATTGAGGACTCCTTTCATCCTGCACAAATTGTTCACCTACTCCTGTCAGGAAAGAGATACAGCAGTATCAGAGCCAACATGACCAAGTTGAGGAACAGCTTCTTCCCACAGGCTTCTTCCCATAGGTTGATCCCTGGGATGAAGGGGTTGACTTATGATGAACGATTAAATCGTCTAGGATTGTATTCGCTCGAGTTCAGAAGAATGAGAGGAGATCTGATAGAAACATATAGGATTATGAAGGGTATGGATAGGATAGATGTAGGAAGGTTTTTTGAGCTGGTCGGGGAAACTAAAACGAGAGGACACAGTCTCAAGATTCGGGGGAGTAGATTTAGGACAGAGATGAAGAAAAATAGTTTTTCCCAGAGAGTAGTGAATGTTTGGAATTCTCTAACCAGGGAAGTGGTTGAGGCTGCCTCATTAAACATATTTAAAATTCGGTTAGATAAATTTTTACATGATAGAGGAATTAGGGGATATGGGGAGAAGGCAGGTAGGTGGAGTTAGGTCATAAATTAGATCAGCCATAATCTTATTGAATGGCAGAGCAGGCTCGATGGGCCATTTTTGGCCTACTCCTGTTCCTACTTCCTATGTTCCTATGTTCCTATGTTCCTATGTTCCTAACTCCTAAATCCCACTTCCATCTCTCTCTCTCTCTCGATCTCTGTAAACCTGGTTTTGCACTTTCATTTGGGAGAGCAAAGTACATCTTAGTTATAAACTTAGGCGTGTTTCCCAGCCAGATAATTCATTCCATCTCACTAATTTCAGGTTGGGCCAAGTTTGGTCCCCATCTTTCTCTTAAGAACAATCTTAACTGGAGAAAGCAGAAGAACCCCTCATTAGCTACACCATATTTATTTCTTAATTGTTCAAAAGACATGATATCAATCATTAACATATCTTATTCCTTTGTTACCCAGATTCATAGACAACAGTACATTTTTACATAATGGTGTCCTCAGGGATTTATCTGTTTTTTTTTTATCAATACATTAATTTATTTCTTGCCATATTCTAATCATGTGTATAAATATAGGATTATCCATTGATTTAACATTCCATTTATAAATAAAGTCCTTCTTTTTCTCCTCTTTTATTGAATTCAGTCCCATTCGAGTCCACGAGGGGGTCTGTTTTCCTCAAAGAAAGATGATAGAAATCTTGATTGTTCTGACAAATAATACTTCTTAAAATCCAGAAGTCTAAATCCTCCCATGTTAACTTTTCCAGTGCAATGCTTGGTGCTTTGCTATTCCATCGGAATTGTCTTATACAATTTATGTAATAATTCAATGAAATATTTAGTTAGTACAATTGGCAACAATTGACAAAGGTACTGTAGTTTTGTATAATTTTTATACAATTTACTCTTCCCACTAATAGAATTGGCAGATCCTTCAATTTCTGTAAATCTTTTCTTTTTTTTCTCTAGTAGAGGGGTATAATTAAGCTTTATAAATTCTGTAAATTATTACCTGTCATTATTCCTAAGTATTTAATTCCATCTTTCTTCCATTTAAACTTCTACTACCTTTTTGGTATCTTTCATAAGCAAAGTTCTGTAATGGCATTATCTCACTTTTATCCATATTTAGTTTATATCTTGAAACTCTTTCATATTTTTCTAATATTGTTTGTAACCTTATCAAGGATTCAGCTGGGTCAGACATATAGAATAGCATATCATTCGCTAAGAAACTAATTTTATGTTCTTCTTCTCCAACTTTGAAGCTCTTAATATCCTTGTTGTGTATGAACTCACACAATTAAGGCTCGGAGACGTGATGCTTTCTCATCCTTTACTTCTAATAGACTAATATATGGAAGGGTGACATCATGAAATGAGCATCATTATGTCCAGCAGAGAGCGGGCTTACATCCAACACTCTTCCCCCCTGTGCAGTAAATGTTGATTGGGGCCCTTCGAACTAATAAGATTACATCAGGCCCAGGACTACAAGTGAGAATTAGAATACATCTTAAGAGTAATTACAATTATAAAAGGGAAAGTATTTAATAATAATCAGGGCACATAGTCCTTAAAGTGTTCAGGTGATCTTCTTTCTCTTTTGGACCACCTTGGCGTGGTTTGCTGTGTTCAGGTGATCTTCTTTCTCTTTTGGACCACCTCAGCATGGTTTGCTGTGCTGGTCCTTGGTCGGGATCCGTAGATAGTCGAGTCAGCGGCTAATGCCCATCTTCGCTTCCCTCCTGGCTGCATGACTCAGTTACTGGACTCCTCACTGGACTGCTCAGCTCCATGACCATCTCTGCCCCCCCTCACTCGGTCTGAGGAGTGGGATGGTCGGGACAGAACACAGCAGGTTTGGTTCCACCTCCTGCAGTTCATGAGGCAGTTCATGGACCTTAGTGTCAGTCAATGCTCATAATTGGTCAATGTGTTACTTCCACAATCTGTCCCTCACTAGAACAGAGTATGAGCAGGGGCTCAATTTTTGAAAGATTACTCCTACCACCCACAGGTCTATAATCTTGTACCAGAACTCTTTCGCCCACTTCCAATATTTTAGGTGAGGTCTGTGGGGATGCTGTATTTTGCAATCGGAGACACAGAT
Source organism: Narcine bancroftii (assembly GCF_036971445.1). Taxonomy (NCBI): domain Eukaryota; kingdom Metazoa; phylum Chordata; class Chondrichthyes; order Torpediniformes; family Narcinidae; genus Narcine; species Narcine bancroftii. Next base: position 237,951,553 of record NC_091474.1, on the reverse strand, counting down.
CTGGATGAACTGTGGACAGCCTGGTCCGCAGTTTGCGGTCAAACATATGTTCTGTTGTGTTGCGTTTTCTGGTAGAATGCGGCGTGTTTCTGTATCCCATCCTCATCTCTACTATTGTGTCTGCACTTACACAATTAAAACTTGGAGATGTGATGCTTTCTCATCCTTTACTTCTATAAGACTAACCTGGCTACTGACATACATGGTTATATATATGGAAGGGTGATGGTGTCCAGCAGAGGGTGGGCTTATACCCAGCAATCCTGATCCCTTCTTATAATCTCTGCAAGTGGTTCAGTAGCTACAATGAATAATGCTGGCGATAGGGGACACTCCTGTCTATTCAATCTACTCAAGGGAAAAATAGATGACAGTTTATTATTAGTTATAATTTTAGCTTGTGGTTTAAGATAGAGAGTTAATATCCAATTTACAAATTTTCTGCCAATGCCAAATTTTTCCAACATTATAAATAAGCAAGACCATTCTAATCAATCGAATGCCTTCTCTGCATCTAGAGAAATAGTTAGGTTTGGATTCACTCTTGATTTTTCCATATCTATTATATTGAATAATCAAATAATCTATTTGAAATACTCACCCAGTCTGTGGTTAGTGCATGTGCTAGAATTTTATAGTCTGCCTTCAGAAGTGATATTGGTCTGAATGCTGAGGTTTTAGTGGGTCTCTACCTCTCTTTGTTAGCACTGTAATTATAGCAGTTGAGGAAGTTTCCAGGAGGGTTTGGGTCTCCACTGCCTGGTCTAACACATCCATCAAAAGGGCCATTGACAAATCTTTAAATTATTTGTAGAACTCAGGAGGGAACTCGTCTTCTCCCAGAGACTTATTGGCTTGCGAAGTACTCAGAGTTTTCTCTATTTCTTCCTCTGTAAAGGGACCATCTAAGTCATCTCTTTCTCTCTCTTCTAGTTTAGGAGATTCAACATGTGTTATAAATTCTTCCATCTCATTTTTATCTCTGACTAATTCTGATTTATATAGTATTGTCTAAATGTATTTTTTATTTCCTCTTGAATATATGTTATAGCATCAGCTTCTGTTTCTATTGATCATTCTAGATGACTCCTCTGCCTTAACCTGTCAAGATAACACTTTTATGTGCCCCTTCTCTGAGTTCATAATATTTTTTAGTTTTTAATATATTTTTTTCCATTCTATATGTTTGCAGTATATTATTTTGTAACTTCTTATTTTCTAATATTCTATATTTTTCTTGAGTTCCTGATATCTGATATTCTTTTTTCCAATTTTGTTATATCCCTCTCTAAGCCTTCTAATTCTCTTACATATTCACTCTTAAGATTTTTAATGAAAGAAATATTTTGTGCCCTCAAATAAGCTTTAAACGTATAACATTTTAGAAAATGATTGTAAGTGAAATAAAGATTGTTTTCACAAGATATTTCTGTCTCTTCATAGAGTCACAAATAAATCCTCCCTTTTTAATAATCTAGCATTAAGGCACCATCTGTACAGATTTTCTTGCCTTTCCATTTTCATGAAAGTTAATGTTAATGGCAAGTGGTCTGATCAAAGTCTTGCCAAGTACCCCGTTTTTATCACTCTACTTTGTAACTGGGCAGACATTAGAAATGTCATTCTTTATATGTGAATCATATACCCTTTGAGTAGAATGAATAGTCTCTTTCTAAGGGATTGTGCTGCCTCCATATATCAATTAGCTTTAAAATCCTCAAGGCCCCACCCAATCTCTTTTTAATTTTGCATGTTCCAATTTAGTAAGAGGTGTCTCTTGTAAAAATACTATATCTGCCTTTAATTTTTTTTAGGTATGCCAAACCTCGTATTCTTTTAACCAACCAATTAATTCCATTGACATTAAGACTAATACATTTTAACATTCTATCCATATTCTTCTTTAGAACAATATTCTTTAACAGTAAAATCTCTGACTTTTTAAATATTAGTGATCCTTCCTCTTTAAGAAAAACACACAATGCCCCTGCCCCTGTATAGTGACATACACCCCGAAAAACCTGCGAAGAAAGCCCCCAAAATCTCTCTCTCGAAGAATCCCTCCCTTTAGGACCATCTTTTATCCTTCCTCCTCTTCAGGCACCATTCTCTGCCTTAGACCAGAGTCTCAACACTGCTACCACCTTTCCCAGGTTGTTTTCTTTTCCTTCTCTGAGCTCTCCATGAACATTTTACAATGCAGTTTACTTTTAAACAATAAACACGAGATGGTTTAGCAAAAATTTAAAAAAACCCAACTTTTACTTAGTTCCATTATAAATATTTTCACAATCCTCCCGTCGGCAACCCTAATTATTTTTTATAAACTTCGCTGAACATTTTCCACCTTGTTCTTACTCAATTCCCTTCTGCTACTTTGACCTTCAAAGTCGTAGGTTATCATAGAGTATTTCCAGTTTTTAACCACGCAGTTGTCTTTTCACATCATCAAATTCTTTTCTTTGTATAATCAAGTTCAGGCTAAAGTCTTTGAAAAAAAACACCTATTCAAGATCGACCTCGGCCGAGCCATTATTCTGCATAGAGTAGTTATATGCTGCTGTCAGAATTATCTCCCGTTCTTGGTAGCTTATAAGTCTTACCAGAACTAGTCCTGGTCTCTGATCCCTGGCTCTTCTGGGTTCGAGTGCTAGGTAAGCTCTTAAGATATGTCATTTCTCTCCAAATTTGTCTTCTCCCAGCATTTGTGGGATGCATACTTGAGAAAAGTTCAGCAGGTCTCTCTCCTTGACTTCTTCCTTCAGTCCAATTATTTGGATATCTGGACTTAAGTTCTCTGCATGGTCAATTTTGTCCAGCAGTCCTTGTTTATCCAACTCCCCTATTTTTAAGCTTATTTTTTCCAAAGCCTCAAGTTTTTCCTGCATTTTTGTCAGTTCCATCTCTGCTCGACCCATTCTCTCCATCAGGTCTTCAACAACCTCTTTTACTTCGATCACATCTCTCATCACTGTCTCAACAACAGAATCGATTGCTCAGATTCTCCATTTTTTTTCCAGGTTGACGCTCAATTCTTGACACAGTTTTACCTGGTTCTGCCAGTCCCGCCACCATTTTTGCATGGCTGTAGCAGCGCTATGGAGGCACTACAGCTCCCTGAAGGCATCGAACCGGCTATGTGACATCAGTGTGTGATGATGTCAGCACACATCGAGCATGTGATTCTGGCTTTTAAAAGGTTGCGCGGGTGATGAAGAGCAAATCCATTTGATTCACTCTAGAAACACCTTGTGTGGTTATTTTGTCGTGTCCACTGTGATTGCAGTGGCCACAGTTGGTGACCCCGATGAGTCCAAAAATGTATTTTTGGACAAACATGGACTCTGCAGCTGTTGCTGTGAAGCTACCACCTTTCTGGATGGCTGAGCCTGAACTGTGGTTCCAATAGGTCGAAACATAATTTCACCTTCACAAAGACGAATTGGACACTACTTGTTAATACCATTTTGTCAGTGCCCTGGACCAGGCCATCACTAAGAGGGTCGACGACTTCCTACAGGATCCACCACACACCAGCAAGTTTGATGCTTTAAAAGCAGTTTTATTACAGGTATATGTAATGTCCCAAAGGGAAGCCAAACTGCTACATCTCAATGGGTTGGGAGACTGCGCCTCTTCAGATCTAATGCTGTTCCTGGCATCTGACAAAAGGCCCAATATATTATTCAAGCAACTTTTTAGAGTGAATGCCAGATGATATTATCCAAGTGTTCATTTGAAGACCCAAAGTCTGTAGCAGTGGAGGCAGACATTCTATGTGTGGCTAAAAAGCACAGTGAGGAAAGACAAGTCTGCACAACCAACCCTTCCGATATTGACCCCGGGTCACACTCTAGTACTCTTAGCACATCACTCTCTGCAAGCAGGCAACGCCCCAAGCCAAGCAAGCAGCCTGTGAACACCTTGTCTTCGTGTTATTATAACAGGCCTTCCACCCTGCTTGTTTGCAGGAAACACCCAGGCCGACCACCAGTAAGGGATGCGACAGTTGTTGAGAAATCTCTAAGTCTACTGTATGTATGGGACGAGTTGTCTCAGCAAACATTTCTGGTGAACACGGGTTCAGAACTTAATGTATTTCCATTAAAGAATGCTACTCAATCATTTCCACGGGTGATGGGTGCTTTAGGGCGTGGTATGACCAATGTTTTCATTTACCTCAATGACATTTTTAGTGGCCAGTGTGAACAAAGAACATTTGTAACATCTTTGTACACTTTTTTAAATCTTCAAGTATTTGGACCGGCCATCAATCCAGATAAATGCATTTTTGGACAAGAAACGAATGATTTCTTGTGGCATTGGAAGGTGTGACCCCGCTGCCATCTAAAGTTGAGGCCATAACCAAAAAATACTCAAAATCTGCTATGGTTAAAAGCCACCAGAAATTCTTTGGAATGGTAAATTTTACCGTCAGGTTTTTCCGGGAGCAGTTCATATCATGAAGCCTCTTTTCGATTTAATGTCAGGAAACACCAGAATCTTCCCTTGGACTGAAGAAGGAAATAACACCTTCTTGAAGACAAAAGATTTGCTGACTCATGCCACCATGCTCAGCTACCCAACTTTAAATGCAGCCACTGCCCTTTCTACAGACGCTTCCAGTATGACCATAGGAGGTGTAATTCATCAATATGCCAATGGAAACCGTTAGGATTCTTCAGCCACGATCTTCTGAAGCAGAGAAGAAATACAGTGCTTTTGATAAGGAGCTTTCGGCCATTTACTTGTCTATTTGACACTTCCATTATTTTTTGGAGGGCAGAGTTTTGACTATGTATAGCAACCACAAGCCCTTAATTTTTGCATTTTTCAAGTTCACAGAGCCCTGGTCAGCCTGACAACTATGGCAATTATCATTTATTTCAGAATTCTCCACAAAAATAGTACATATTTCGGGAAAAGACAATGTAGTAGCCGATGCACTTTCCTGCTCTGCTCCACTCAAGGTTTTGTCTATAGATCGAGGTATTGACTACACAGCTTTGGCCGCGGCCCAAGAACTTGACCATGAGACGATTGCTTATCGGACTGCAGTCACGAACCTATAATTGAAAGATATCCAGTTTGAACGTCATGGCAAACTACTCCTCTGTGATATATCAACGGGACACCCACCCCCAGTAATTCCAGCATCATGGAAACATCGAGTATTCATCTCTGTGCAGGGTCTCTCATATCCATCGATTAGATCGACTGTTCCGAACAGGTTCATGTGACACCGTCTTAAAAAAGACATTACACAAATGGCGAGGTCCTGCATTGCCTGCCAGAAAGCAAAAGTTCAGCGTCACACTAAGGCACCAGTGCAGTCCTTCCCGGCAGTTGCTCAGCATTTCTCTCATTTCCATCTCCACGTGGATATTGTTGGTCCACTTCCTGTTTCAAGAGGATATCAATAACTCTTTACAATAATAGACAGGTTTACGTGGTGGCCCGAGGCCGTGCCTATGGTAGATGCCACTGCAGACACTTGTGCTTGGCCGTTCCTCAGTTCCTGGGTATCTCGTTTTGGTTTACTGGTCCATGTTACTTCGGAGAGGGGACCACAATTTACTTCCTCGCTGTGGACGGCCTTGTCTCGCTTGCTCGGTACAACACTTCATCATATGAATGGCTATCATCCCCAGGCTAATGGAATGGTGGAAAGATTTCATCAACATCTCAAGTCAGTCTTGATGGCTCAGTTAGAGGGCCCAAACTTGGGTAATATTGGGCATTAGAACAACTCCAAAGGAGGACCTCCAAGCTTCATCTGCGGAGTTTGTGTACAGTGCACCGTTGGTGGTTCCAGGGGAGTTTATCCCCTACCATTCCAACTCCAGCGATGATCCTATGGAACTGTTGAGCAGACTAAGGGAGACTGTAGGAAAATCTACCCCTATAGCACCATCTTTGCATGTTGAACGCTCTTCTTTTGTGTCTGAAGATCTCAAAAACTGTGAATATGTCTTTGTCTATAAGGGAACACATAGTCAACCTTTGCAGATTCCTCATGAAGGATACTCAGACAAACTAGGTCGACCTGTATTTTGGAGATTGGAGTGAAGCCTGTTGCCAGGCTTAAACCAGCTCATGTGGGCATGTCTTCCCCACTGCAGCAGCCAACAGTCCATCATAGAGGTCGACCATCTAAAAGGCAGAGAAACTTTTCTGCTAGTTCTGGGGGTGGTGGGGGGTGGGGGGGGGGGGGTGGGAATGGTGGGCATGTAGCGGTGGCAGCACTACAACTCCCAGAAGACATCCAACCGGCTATGTGACATCAGTGTGTGATGACATCAGCCCATGTCCAGCACGTGATTCTGGCTTTCAAAAGATTGCACGGGTGATGAAGAGTAAATCCATTTGATTCACTCTAGAAACGCTTTGTGTGGTTATTTTGTCATCCACTGTGATTCCAGTGGCCACTTGGCTCCCTTTTGGACCTTCACCCAATAGGAGCCTTTTTCATTCTTTGTTCTCAGCTGCCTTGACTTCTTCATACTAGCTTTATCCATTTTTTATGGAAGAAGATGATCAATTTTTGACTGTCTATTTAGCACTCTTCACAGAGGGCTCAACCAAAACATGCCTTCACATGGTCATTTTCCACACATTTTCAATCTTATTGATATCCTTTCTATAGTTAGACGAGCAGAACTGTGCACAATATTCCAAATTTGGCCTTAACAATGTCTTAAACAAATTCTATATAACATCCCAACTCCATTACTCAATACTTTGATTTATAAAAGCTTTCTTTACAACCCTGTCCACGTGATGCCACCTTCAGGGAACAATGTATCTGTATTCCCCGATCCCTTTGCTCCTCCACACTGCTCGGTGCCCTATCACTTACTGTGCATGTCCTACTTTGGTTTGCCCTTCCAAAATTGCATCCCCTCACACTTGTCTGCATTAAGCTCCATCTGCCATTTTTTGGCCAATTCTGCCAGTTGGCCCAGATCCCTCTGCAAGCTTGGAAAATCTTCCTCACTGTCCACAGCGCCCCCTATCTTTGTGTCATCAGCAAACTTAGCTGATCCCATTTACCACATTAACATCCAGATCATTAATTTACACAACAAACAACTGGTCCTAACACAGATCCCTGAGGCACACCACGAATCACAGGCCTCCAGTCTGAGAAGCAACCATCCACTACCACTCTGTTTTCTCCCACAAAGCCAATTTCGAATCCAGTTTACAACCTCTCCATGGATACCTAGTGTCTTAACGATCTGAACTAACCTCCCATGTGAGACCTTGTCAAAGGCTTTACTAAAGTCCATGGAGACAACATCCACAGCCTTTCCTTCATCTATCTTCTTGGCTACCTTACTGAAAAACTCTACAAGTTTCGTTAAATGTGACCAACCACACACAAAGCCATGCTGACTGTCCTTAATCAGCCCATGACTGTCCAAATACCTGTATATCTCTCAGAACTCCTTCCAATAATTTACCTACCACTGACGTCAGGCTCACTGGCCTATAATTACCTGGTTCATTTTTGGAGCCTTTTTTAAACAAAGGGACAACATGATCTACCCTCCAATCCTCTGGCACCTCATCCATGGCTAAGAACCTTACAGCCGGGGTCCCTGCAATTTCTATACTCGTCTCCCTCAAGGTCCAAAGGAATATCATATCCGGCCCAGGTGATTTATCTACCTTTATTTGCTATAAGGCAGCAAGCACCTCTTCTTCTTTAACCTCCATCAGTTCCAAGATCCTTTGTTTCCTTACCTTCCTTCTTCACTATGCCAGTTTCCTGAGTAAATACTGATGCAAAACAAAATGTTTAAGATCTGCCCCATAGATCTCCACACATAGTGATCCACTAGAGGACCAATTTTTTCCCTTACTATCCTTTTCCTCTTACATACTTATTGAAACCCTTTGGGTGTACCTTCACATTATCTGCCAGAGCAACCTCGTGCCTTCTTTTTGCCTTCCTGATTTCCTTCTATGTAGCAATAGAAGTTGGATAGCTAACTGAGGGTTTGATTAGCAGAGTAGGCCTGTGCCTACTCTGTCAGGGTGATTGACAGTTGGGAACTGGCGGAAGATTGTGACGCTAGTCATTGCAAACTCTGTCTGACAGAAGCTGATGGTAATTGATCACCTCACTTGGATTGTATCAAATCGCAAACAATGGAAATCTTTGCCTTTCAATAAATGTGACAGATACCATAAATGCAATATTGGCCTGTTTGCAAAAAAGCAATGTGACCCTTGAGTTAAGTACCCTTGTTGGTATTTGAGAGCACTACTGCAGCAAGACACATTTCATAAAGAACCTCTAACGCTTTAAAATATCTCAAGGAACTGCACAGCAAAAGTAGTAAATGAAACCTGATGTTGAGCCAAATCGAGAGGTGGCTTCAAGATTCAAATAGACCTGGCAGAATTTTGTTTATACCATTTCATAGCTCTCATTGTGAATGCTGAAGTTCAATGTTATGTATTAATTTCAACTTTTCTCTCTCTAATGTTATAAATCAGGGAAGTGTTGACATAAATTTGGGAGAAGTAAAACGGGGTCGGTGAAGGATCAACCTAAAACGACGGCTGATGGCTGGCAAGAACTCAGTGGGTTGAAGGCCTGCTTTTGCGCTGCATGGTTGTATGAGAAGGTCCTGTTGTTGCGCGAGGACAGGGCAGGTTTTTAATGATCCATATGAAGCAACATAGGGGTTGTAACCTTGCAACAACATTCAGGGCTGCCATGGGAACATTAAGAGCATCTGCCTACTCACCATCTCAATGATAGTGGCTGGGGCCTGGGAGTGCAATGGTTGCATTACTCTGCAATTGAATGCCATGGACCATGGACACCTTATGATTCTTAAAGGACCCTCTTTACGGCAGATTAAATGGAATTTTGTGTAATATTACATGATAATAAATAAAAACTTGAATCTTGAAGACACAGGCAAGCTGGAGAAACTCAACAGGTCTTGCAGCATCCAGAGTATGATGGTATGAGCAATAAAAAGGCAGGTGTCTGAATAAACAGATGGCGGGAAGAAGAGGAGAGGGGAGAAGAACAGGGGGAGGAGCACAGCCTAAAAGGTCATGGATGGATGCAGGTGGGAAGGTAGAAGAGAAAACAAATCTGCAAAGTGATGGGGAGGGGAGTTGTCTGATAGTAAAGGGAAAAGGAAGGAGTGGGGAACTGAAGGCAAGGAGACAGAAGTAAGAGGAAAGAGGGAGATGTGGGAGCGGTTTAATGGTAATTGGAGAAGTCAGTGTTGGAGAATGCCCCGATAGAACTTAAGGTGTTGTTCCTCCAGTTTATATGGGTAGCCTTGGTCTAACAGAAGACGAGGTCATGGATAGACATCTTGGTGTGCGAATGGGGTGTGGAATTAAAATGTTTGGCCACTGCTACTAACTCTACTACCTTGTGATCTGATCATTGATTCGGTGACACGAGGTTAAATCCCAATTTACCTGGCATCTTAGAATTTAAATTCAAGTGTTTAAATGAGGAAAAATAGAGCTGGAAATATTGTGGAGACCAAACTGAGAAAATTGGAGAGTTAAGCAATAGGATCATAAATGATGATTCAAATTCTGTTCCCTATTTTGACTGTCTCTCATTTCACTTGATCTCTCTGACCTGAACGTGGGAAGGGCACTCTCTAACCAGACAACATTTACATCGACTTCTCCAATTTGCGTTAAAGCCCTCTTGTCTTCTATCCTCTAACATCCCACCTCTTTCTCTCTCCACTCAGAGTGCTACCCTTTCCCCATTACCTCAGCTGCCTACCTTTTACCTTCCTACCTGCATCCACCTCTTATCTGTTTGCCTGTGCTCCTCCCTCTGCCCCTTCCTCTCTCCTCTCTTCCCTCCCCCCCACCACCTTCCCCCATCTTTTTATTCAGATGCCTGCCTGTCTTTGTTCATACTTTGACGAAGGGCCTGGGTTCAAAATGTTGGTTGTCCTTTACTTTTGTGGGGAAATTGTCCCACCAAATTCATGTCTGAGCACTTAAAGAAAGGCATTGTGGTCTGTGCATGGATGGTTCAGGAAGCAGTAGTTTGTGGGTGGTTCCGGGAGCAGTGATTTGTGCGTAGATCCAAGAAGGTTGGTTTGCAGGTGCAGCAGGCAATCAAGAAGGCCAATGGAACGCTGGCCCTCATTGTGAGATGGATTGAATTTAGGAGCAGGGAGGTTATGCTGCAACTGTACAAGGTGAGGCCACATCTGGAGTTCTGCGTGCAGTTCTGGCCTCTTTACACGAGGAAGGATGTACTGGCTTTGGAGCTGGTGCCGAGGACGTTCACCAGGTTGAAACCAGAGATGAAGAGGCTAGCTTTGGGGAGAGATTGAGTCGTCTGGGACCGTAATTGCCGGAATTTTAGAAGAATGAGAAATGTATAAAATTATGAAAGGCATTGATAAGATAGAGGTAAGTAAGTTGTTTCCATTGGTGGGGGAGACCAGAACTAGGGGACACAGCCTCAAGATTCAGGGTAGTATATCTAAGACAGAGATGCTTTTTCCAAAGGCTGGTAAATCTGTGGAATTCGCTGCCTATTGAAGCAGTGGAGGCGCACTCAGTAAATATACGTAAGATGAAGTTGGATAGAATTTTACAAAGTAGGGCAAAAGACAAGTAGGTGGAGATGAGCCCATCTTCAGATCAGCCATGATCTCATCGAATGGTGGGAGCAGGCTCACCCCTATTTCTTATGTTCTCATGTCGATAGTTCAGGGAACAGTGGTTTGTGGGTATGGCGTGACCTGGTGAGTAGCTATACCAAGAACTTTCTTCCTCATATCAATAACTGCCAGGGTCGGAACCAAGTTGGGGCAGGGGGAGTGGGCATCCGCAGCCATTGCCCCCTTCCAGTACGGCCGTGGCCATCGCTGGCCGTCACGAGCGGCTAACGACACTGGACACCCTAAAAGCAGCGCTCCCAGCACCTACATCGGAGGGGCATATGATGGTAACAGAAACCCCTCCTCCCCCCCACTAAGCGAATTTATGACTGTTTCACTGTGGTCTCCCAGCAACACGCTAATGCCCCCCCTCTAACATTCATTCTGGCACTGACCCTAATAACTGCAACTGAGAAGTGAACAGTGATTAAACTCAGTGATGTGTACAAGGCCAGAGTTAGCAATGTGTGGGGGTTTTAGGGGGCTGGAGTAATCGAGCTTGTTGAATTTCATGAATTTTGAATTGGCTATAAATCATGGAGGTAGGATTATATCACAGTTGGAATGGAAACAACTCGTAAATCATGAGATACATTGGGTAGATTGACAGGGGTGTGGATGGATGACTGAAGCAGTAATCCAGAGGGCTGGACCAACACGTGAGAGACAAGACTTCACATCCCACCTCGACAGCTCTAAAACTCAATTAACGGTTTGGGTTTTTTTTTGAAAAGCAAGCTGATCATTTGTGACCACAATACACCCAGGCTGCTGTAAAAGATGTACCTACTGGGCCTCTTCCTTTCTTTTCCCATTTCTGTTTCTTCTGCCTTATTTATGTTGTATATCTGATTTGCAAGAGATCTTTGAGGGACAGTTAAACAAAGAAGAAAACCTGAAACTCCTCTGTTAATGAGCCATGATCCAGAATCAAATAAATTGATAATGTGTTGTATGTTATATAAGACCTACGGATGGGAAAATGACATTACACTTTGCATTCCAGCCTACGCACAAGCTGCTCCAGTCCTTTAGAAGATGGACACTTGTTAAGATGAGAACAGGTGATTTCATAGGAAACATTGATTCCATCGAATATCTACAAAACAAAAGATTGCATAATCGTGATACTTACAGCAGAAGGACATTGCCCCACAAAATTCAAGTCTGAACACATGGAGCGAGGCAAAGTGGTCTATGTGTGGATGGTTCAGGGAGCAATGGTTTGTGGTGGAAGGTTCAGAGAATAGTGGTTTGTGGGTAGTTCAAGGAGCAGTGGTTTGTGGGTAGATGGTCCAGGGGCAGTGGCATGTGGATTGGGCCGGGAGTGGTGATTTCTGTCAGGGAACTGTTGTTTCTGGGTCAATGAGCAATGGTTTCCAGTTGGATGGTTCATGGAGCAGTGGTTTGTGGTTGAACAGTTCAGGGATCAATGGTTGCTTGTTTCATGATTCAGAGAGCACTGGTTTGTGGTTGGATAATTCATGGAGTAGTAGTTTGTGGTTGGATGGTTCCGGGAGCAGTGGTTTCTGATTGGAAAGTACAGGGAGCAGTGTTTTTTTTTTAAATTGGATGATTCAGGGACTAGTGTTTTCTTTTTGTATGGTTTAGGGAATAGTAATTTCTGATTGGACAGTTCAGGGAACAGTGGTTTCTAATTGGATGGTTCAGGGAACAGTAGTTTCTGGTTGGGCTGTTTATAAATTGCACAGTCAGAAGTTAGCAAATTGTGCCTTGACATGAGCCAGAATTGGTTCAGGCCTGTTGGCTGCAGTGTAACGTTAAATTTCAGCTTTGAAATCAAAATTTTTTCCTGCACTCCAAATCCTATCACAGACTTCAGTACCGGGGCACTCCTCATAAATCAGAACATGGCCACCTCCCATCCATACCCTTTGCACTTTAGTGTGCATTCTGCATTCAGTGTCCATTTGGTGGTGACGATATGGTGTCGTCCTTCAATTTTTTTTCCCCCCTGATGGGCGAGGGGGAGGGTCGATGTGGATTTCACACATAATGGCTCCTGCTCCCACAAAAAAAAGAATCGACTATCTTCTGGCAGCTTGTGCCTGGCTCTTATCACTTGGCACAGACATTCAGAAGCTTGGCAGCTCTGAATGTTCTACTTTTTATCTCTTCTCTTGGATGAGAAAGCTAATTGTTACTTTCTGACAGAATGTCAATGAGAACCAGGAGCATTTCTGTGTGCATTTACATATGGATACAAATTCTCTGCAGGAGTAGGCTACTCCATCCCTCATCTGTTCTTGTATTTAATATTAATGCAAGTTTATTGTCATACACAAAAGTATGATGAACAAATGTACAGAAATTCCTACTTGTAGCAGCCACACAAATAACTATGATTCACCAGCAACAAGATTAGAAAGTAACACTCAGGACAACACTAGAGGGTTGTTAACTCGGCCTGCTATATCAAATTCACTCCATCGAGGACATCCACAGTAAGCAGCCTCTATCCTCAAGGACCCCCACCATCCAGGCTATGCCCTCTACCACCCTGCTACCATTGAGAAAAAGGTGCAGGAGCCTGAAGACGGGCCCTCGGTGGCACAAAGACAGCTTCTTCCCTGCCGCCGTCAGGATGAACAATGAAACAAAGACAATGCCTTACTTTGCACTTTCTTGCATTAAGGTGTTTTATGGAAATATTTGCCACAAAACAACAAATTTTGCCACAGATTCTGGTTCTTAGATGATGGCTCTCTCCCACACTTCATGAGCGAGAGCCGCAGCAGGAGGTCGGTGAGAGGGTAGCCCATGGAGCTGCCTCCAGTGCTGGAGGCCTGGGTTCCATGCTCGCGTCGAGTGCTCTCCCAGTGACTACACAGGTACCCTTTACCTCCTCGGCAGTTCCGTTTTCAACGTCTCTAGTAGGTGTGGGTTGATAGGCCAATTGGCCGTGGTTCATTTCTTCTCAAGTTCTACAATTGTCATTGATGAAGACCCCAACACCATTATTCATTTTTAGATTGGATGGGGTGTGTCCAACAATGACTGGTCAAGCCAATTCAGGCAGGGAATGTCATGGCACATGTTGGGCAGACATGTGTAGGCCCTCCAGTTGTTGTGCTGGTGGCTCTGGCCTTGAGCAGCTCGTGCTTATGTCGTGCTTCACCAATGCACCTTGCTTTGTCAGCTTGACAGTCCGTGTGGATAAGGCTGCGCCAGGTTTTGTGCCAACGTTTCCCAGGTGGTCCTGACTATGTCAAGTGACTTCAGGGAGGCCTTTAGTGTGTCTTTGTAATGATTTTTGTGCCCTCCATGTGAGCAGAGAGTCCCCATAAAGGAGTTGCTTGGGTATGCGCTTGACGGGCATATAGACCTGCCCACCGGGTCTGTGCTCTCATCAGCAGTGTGTGGACTGATGGCAGATTTGCTCTGGAGAGAACCTCAGTATCTGGTACTTTGTCTTGCCATCTGATGCCTAACATTCTATGAAGACAAGTCATGTAAAAATGGTCGAAGTGCCTTGCATGCCTTCGATACACAACCATGTTTCACAGTCATACAGGAGGGTAGTGAGTAGCACAACTCTGCAAGCCTTCAGTCTTGTTGCTGGACTGATTTCTCGACGTTCCCACACAGTGGAACGCAACCTTCTGAAAGCAGAACTTGCCTTTGCTATTCTCCAGTTAACTTCTGTATCAATTGTCACTGCCATGGTAAAGCAAACTGGTCCACTGCCTGTACTTTCTGCCCTTTGATTGTGTACTTTGGGTTCTGTGTACAGGATATTCAGGATGGTACACATAATGTTGACAGTGAGCTATGGAGACTTTGTCTCTACTGCCTTGCATTCTGGCTCTGAGCCAGCATACAGGGCGCAGTCCTCGCCAAAGAGGAAGTCTCTCAGAACAGTTTCCTTCACTTTGGTAATAGCTTGAAGATTCCTCAGGTTGAAGAACTCTGAACGTGAGGTTGATTCAGACCTCCTGGAAGGCATCATTCAGCTCGACGACATTGGTGACTGGGGAATGCCTCAGAGGATTCTCTGCTATCCCGCACTCGAGCCATCATTTCTCCTCATGTGCAGGTGCCTGTAGAACCCCAGCGACCACTGGTGGGAATGAGTGACGCAGAAAATTAATGGGGGAATGGGAATGCTCTGAAAGTCGGCGTTAACTCAAAGGGCCAATTGCCTTCTTCTATGTAAAGCCTGTAGGTAGGCCACATTTGAAGGCTTGACTACAACGGTCGAAGGTCTGTGAGCACTTTCGATGAAATGTGAGATCTCGGGGTCTGTGTCCGTCGGACACTTAAAACTGTTGTACAGGTTGAGAGTGTTGTTCAGCAGGTGTATGGTGCGCTGGCCTTCATTAACTGTGGGATCGAGTTCAAGAGCCATGAAGTAGTGTTACAGCTAAATAAGACCCCACTTGGAGCGTTGTACTCATTTCTGATCACCTTACTATAGGAAGGATCAGTAGAGGGTGCAGAGGAGAGTTACCAGGACACCGTTCAGATTGGAGAGCACGCCTTATGAGGATTGGTTGAGTGAACTTGGTCTTTTCTCCTTGGAGCGATGGAAGATGAGGGGTGACCTGATAATGAGAGGGGTTGATCATATTGATGGCCAGAGGCTTTTTTTCCCCAGCGCCAAAATGCTACTATAAACAGGCATAGTTTTAATGTGCTTGGAAGGAAGTTCAGAGGGGATCTAAGGGGTATGTTTATCAACAGAAATAGAATCAGAATCAGGATTTATTGTGATGAAGTTCGGTGTTTTGCGGCAGCGTCACAGCGCAAACCAGTGCCCTGAGAGTAGTGGGAGCATGGAATGCACTGCCAGTAATGGTACCATAGGGTCTTTTAAGAGACGATTAGATAGGCGCATGGACCTGAGAAAAATGGAGGGTTTTGGAGTACAGAAATTCTAGGCAGTCATTAGAGTGGGTTGTTGGGTCGGAATGACACTCTGGGCCGAAGGGCCATTTCCTCCATCAGCCAGCTCCCCACCATGACTACCAGCCCCCCCCACATCTCCATCGGGCACACAAAACTCAAAACGGTCAACCAGTTTACCTATCTCGGCTGCACCATTTCATCAGATTCAAGGATCGACAACGAGATAGACAACAGACTCGCCAAGGCAAATAGCGCCTTTGGAAGACTACACAAAAGAGTCTGGAAAAACAACCAACTGAAAAACCTCACAAAGATTAGCGTATACAGAGCCGTTGTCATACCCACACTCCTGTTCGGCTCTGAATCATGGGTCCTCTACCGGCATCACCTACGGCTCCTAGAACGCTTCCACCAGCGTTGTCTCCACTCCATCCTCAATATTCATTGGAGCGACTTCATCCCTAACATCGAAGTACTCGAGATGGCAGAGGCCGACGGCATCGAATCCACACTGCTGAAGATCCAACTGCGCTGGGTAGGTCACGTCTTCAGAATGGAGGACCATCGCCTTCCCAAGATCGTGTTATATGGCAAGCTCTCCACTGGCCACCGTGACAGAGGTGCACCAAAGAAGAGGTACAAGGACTGCCTAAAGAATCTCTTGGTGCCTGCCACATTGACCATTGCCAGTGGGCTGATCTCGCCTCAAACCGTGCATCTTGGCACCTCACAGTTCGGCGGGCAGCAACCTCCTTTGAAGAAGACCGCAGAGCCCACCTCACTGACAAAAGACAAAGGAGGAAAAACCCAACACCCAACCCCAACCCACCAATTTTCCATTGCAACCGCTGCAACCGTGTCTGCCTGTCCCGCATCGGACTTGTCAGCCACAAACGAGCCTGCAGCTGACGTGGACATTTACCCCTCCATAAATCTTCATCCATGAAGCCAAGCCAAAGAAATGTCTATGTTCTGTTTCACTCAAAGGGCCAAATGGCTTCCTTCCACGTAGTAGAGAAATGTGGAAAGAGGGACAAACAAAATTGAAAGACTATTTGAAGATTAAAGTGTCGAACTTTGAGGAAATGAACTTAAATCTCTCTTGTTCTACTTCAGAAGTACTGGAAGCCACTATTGTGCTTCTGAGGTAATTAGAGTAAACTATTGATGGCCAATTTCCTTTAATGGGAGACATCAGGGGTAAGTTTTTTCCACAGTGAGTTGTGGGTGCCTGGAATGTTTTGCTGGGGATAGTGGTGAAGGCCAAAACATTGAAGAGACTCTTAGACAGACACATGGATGGAAGAAAAATAGAGGGATATGGGGTAGGGAGGGTTTATTACTTTTTTTATAAAGGAATATATGGGTTGGCACAACATCGAAGGACGAATGGCCTGTACTGTGCTGTGGTGTTCTAAAGTACCCACCAGTACCACGGCGCCCAAATGAGAACAGTCAAACGTGAAAGTCTGTAGACCCTGGGGGTCGAGTGCAATGCCACGTGCTGGAGAAACTCATCAGGTCATGCAGCTTCCACAGGAAGGAGAGGTCCTGGTCCCTTCATCAGGTGTTCATGATAATATAATAGTTATCAATGATAACAGCTTGCCATATTTAAGCTTGGAACTTAGAATATTACAGCACAGTACTCCATGTAGGCTGACCTATATATTCTGACAAAAAAGCCCAAAAACCTCTCTACCTCATAATCCTCTATTTCTCTTTCATCCATCTGCCTGTCTAAGAATCTCTTAAATGCCCCAAATGTTCCAGCCCCCACCACCACCCCTGGCGATGCATCCAGGCACCCGCTACTCTCTGTGTAAAAATGTACCCCTGATGTTTTCCTTTTACATAGGAATTATAAGGCACTTGCAAGCCATATATTGTGGAATTGTGTATGATTCTGGCTGAGTGTTATTTCTTAGCACTCTCTGTTACCATGGGAACGTGGCATATCCCAAACAGCGTGTCGGTTAGTTGTGTCTGAATGACTTTGATCTGAGATTGGAATCGCACGCAGAAACCTATTAGCCTGAATACGCATGAGATCATCTGATCTCGGAAGCTAAGCAGGCTCGATCCTGGTCGATACTTGGAGGGGATATGGTCTTGAGCTGTAGATTTCAGTGATGGGTGCTGGACAAAGTGGTGGCTTACAGTAGACAAAAGTCAAAGAATTTCACGAGTTCAAGTTCACAAGTTACAGGAACATCGAGTCTCATCCGTGACTCTACACTAAGCTGTATTATGCTCACACCTAGTTACCTAGTTCCAATTACCAGCCTTTTCCCCATATCCCTTGATACCTTTACTAATGAGGTACTTATCCATTTCCTGTTTAAATACTCCCAGTGATCTGGCCTCCACTGCTTTGTGCGGCAGTGAGTTCTACAGAACCACAACCCTCTGACTAAAGAAGTTCTTCCTCCTCTCTGTTCTAATTGGACAATTTCTAATTTTCAGACTATGACCCCTTGTCCTCAATTCACCCATCAAGGGAAACATCTTATCCACATTCACTCTGTCAAAACCTTTCAATATTTGAAATGTCTCTATGAGACCCCCTCACTCTCCTATTCTTCCATGAATACAATCCAAGAGCTGCCAAATGTTCCCCATACGCCAGCCCCTTGCATTCCAGGAATCATCCTGGTAAATTTCCTCTGCACCTTCTCCAGCAACATCACATCCTTTCTAAAACAGGGGGCCCAAAACTGTACACAGTACTCTCAATGAGGGTCTCACCAGTGCCCCATAGAGTCTCATTAACCCCTCTCTACACTTATACACTATACCTCTTGAAATGAGCACTAGCATAGCATTCACTACCAATCCCATCTGGGCGTTAACCTTTGGATTGCTCTGCACGAGGAAGCCCAGGTCTCTTTGTACCTCCGAGGAATGAATTTTCTTCCCATCCAGATAGTTCTCTGCCTGTTTATTTCTGCTGCCAAAATGTAGAATCGAACACTTCTCAACATTGTACTTTATCTGCCATATTTTTGCCCAGTCTCCCAATCTGTCTATATCCCTTTGCAATTTTATAGTTTCTTCAAAAGTTCCTGCTCCACCACCTATCGTGGTGTCATCTGAAAATTTGGCCACAAAACTATTCATTCTACAATCCAAATCATTAATAAAAATTGTAAACAGCAGCGGTCCCAAGACTGACCCCTGCGGAACACCGCTTGTTACAGGCAGCCATCCAGAACAGGATCCCTTAATTTCAACCCTTTGCTTTCTGCCTATCAGCCAATTTTCTATCCAGTCTAATAGTGTCCCTGTAATTCTATGAGCCTTCATCTTATTTATCAGCCTAACATGAGGCACCTTATGGAAAGCCTTTTAAAAATCCAAAGTTTTGGGAAGATTTGTGTGTATTATGGGATGAATTATGAAGATACAAATAATGAACAACATCCACAGCCTCCCCTTTGTCTATTCTACCTGAGATTTCTTCAAAAAACTCTAATAGGTTAGTCAGGCATGATCTACCCTTTATAAAACCATGCTGACTAGGACCAATCCTGTCAGTAGCATTTCCAGGTATTTCATAACTTCATCCTTGAGGATTGACTCTAATATCTTCCCAAACACCAATGCCAGATTTGTAGGTCTATAGTTTCCTTTTTTCTGTTTCCCACCTTTCTATACAGCGGAACCACATTCGCAACCTTCCATTCCCACAGAACCATGCCAGAGACTATTGATTTCTGGAAGATTGTCACCAATGGATCTACAATTTCCAAAGCCACCTCTTTCAACACCCACGGGTGTACCTCGTCCGGACCGGGAGATTTATCTGTCTTTAATCCATTCAATTTACCTAGCACAATTTCTCTAGTAATCATAACTGTATCCAACTCTACTCCCTGAATCTTCTGTCTGTCAGGGATATTACCAATGTCTTCTGCTGTGAATACAGACGTAAAATATTGATTTAATTCTTCTGCAATATCTTTGTAACCCATTATAATTTCCCCAGCATTGTTTTCTATCAGTCCTATGTCAACACTGTGTCTCTCTTTTATTCTTTATATATTTTAAAAAAACTCTTAGTATCTTTTTCTATATTGTTTGCCAATCTCCTTCCATAACTCATCTTTTCTTTCCTTATGACTTTATTTCTTTCTGTGAGTTTCTAAAGGAATCCCAATCCTCTAATTCCCCACTAGTTTTAGCTTCCTTGTATGCCCTCCCCTTTGCTTTTAACTTGGCCTTAACTTTTTTTGTTTGCCACATTGGTACCATCTTTCCTTTGACTACTTTCCTTTTTTTAGGAATATATCTATCCTGCATGGCTTTTATTATTTGCAAAAATATATTCCAATCCTGCTCTGTTCCTCCAACTAGTTTGCTTTCCCAGTCGACCTGAGCAGTTCTTTCCTCATACCCCATAGTTTTCATTTCCACTAAAATGTTGATACATCTGATAATATTTTTTCCTTTTCCAATTTGATATTGAATTCAACCAGTTATGGTCTCTGCTTCCTAGATCTTTAATTCCCTAATGACCTCAGGTTCATTGTACATGACCCAATCCAGAACTGTGAATCCCCTGGTGGGCTTCTCAACAAGCTGTTCAAAACATCCATTTCTTAAGCTCTCTACAAACTCACTCTTCTGTGATCCAGTAAACTCCTGTTTTTTTCTAATCCCCTGCCATGTTAAAATCTCCCACTTAACTTTTACTAGGCCTGGGGAAGAAGGATCAGCTTCTGTTGGGCTAATGACCTGGAGGCCTGGTCTAATGATTCAGTGGTGTGAGTTCAAGTTACATCTGAGGAATTTAACTTCAATTTAAAACACAGAACCATGAAAAATAGGACCAGGAAATGGCCATTCAGCCCTTCGAGCCTGCTGCACCATTCAATATGGTCTTTTTTAAATTTTATTTTTCCATTTGCATCAATTACAAATATATGTTTCTTCATATATATGTTTCTTCAAATATATGTTTCAATAAAAATGATGCACACCTGAATAATTTTACATCATTTGTTATTTATATTTTCTAACATATTCCTTCTTTGTTGAACATATTAATTGGGAGGAGCAGGGGTAGCGGACAATATGGATGGACTTTTATTAACAAAATCCATACCTTGTTTCCAAATCATAATTTTTTCTAATGGTGTACAATGTTGTATTTCCACATGCCTTCTATCCAACCCTAAAATATTGTCCGACTTCCACATTACCATCATACACTTCCGCTATTGATACACTCAGAAACATGGTTTCAATTTAGTATCTGTTTCGTATAATTCACCTAACAAAAAAATTTCTTTCATTATTTGTATCTTCATAATTCATCCCATAATACACACAAATCTTCCCAAAACTTTCCAACTTTTTCACCCAACCAAACTGCATGTAGTAAGGTTCCTACTTCCTTGTTACATCTGACCCACCTTGTCAGAGCAATTTGGATCATGTCTATGTCATTTATATGGAATATAGTATAGCTGGTGCAAAAAATTATATTGTGCCATTTGATATCTGACATTAATTGTATTAGTTACACGGTCTTGACACATTCTTGACTACACCTAATTTTTTAATTTGTATGTTTAAATCTTTGTTTTGACTTATATAATTCCTTTTTTTGCATTGTGGGGTGCCACAGGGATCTGTACTGGGATCCCAGCTGTTCACAATTTACATTAATGATCTGGATGAGGGGATTGGATATAATATCTCCATATTTGCAGATGACACTAAGCTAGGAGGGGTTGTGTGCACGGAAGAGGGGGTCAGGAAGCTCCAGTGTGATTTGGATAAATTGAGGGACTGGGCAGATCCATGGCAAATGCACTACAATGTGGATAAATGTGAGGTTATGCACTTTGGTAATACAAACCGGAGGGCAGATTACTATTTGAATGGCAATAGATTAAGAGATGGGAAAGTGCAGAGAGACCTAGGGGTACTTGTACATCAGTCTCTGAAGGCGAGCATGCAGGTACAGCAGGCAGTTAAAAAGGCAAATGGTATGTTGGCCTTCATATCAAGAGGGTTTGAGTATAGGAACAAGGATACCTTACTGCAGCTGTACAGGGCCTTGGTGAGACCCCACCTGGAGTATTGTGTGCAGTTTTGGTCACCTTATCTAAGGAAGGATGTTCTTTCAATGGAGGGAGTGCAGAGGCGATTCACCAGGCTGATACCTGGAATGGCAGGAATGACTTATGAGGAAAGATTGCGCAAATTGGGATTGTACTCGCTGGAGTTTAGAAGATTGAGAGGGGATCTCATAGAGACCTATAAAATTCTGGCAGGACTGGACAGAATGGATGCAGATGGGATGTTTCCAATGAGGGGAAAATCCAGAACCCGGGGCCATGGTTTGAGGATAATAGGCAAACCATTTAGGACCGAGATGAGGAGGAATTTCTTTACCCAGAGGGTGGTGAATCTGTGGAATTCATTGCCACAGAGGGCAGTAGAGGCAGGTTCATTAAATATATTTAAGAGGGAATTAGATATATTTCTTCAGTATAAGGGTATTAAAGGTTATGGAGAGAAGGCGGGGACGGGGTACTGAAATTTAAGATCAGCCATTATCTCGTTGAATGGCGGAGCAGGCTCGAAGGGTCGAATGACCTACTCCTGCTCCTATCTTCTATGTTTCTATGTTTGTCTAGATCCTGAAACGATGGGGGATGTTCATCTTGTCTAGATCCTGAATGATGGGGGATGTCCATCTTGACTAGATTGTGGACGATGGGGGTATGTCCATCTTATCTAGATCCTGAAACGATGGGGGATGTCCATCTTGTCTACATCCTGGATGATGGGGGGATGTCCATCTTCCATAGATCCTGAATGATGGGGAATGTCCATCTTGTCTAGATCCTGAATGATGGGGAATGTCCATCTTGTCTAGATCCTGAAATGATGGGGGATGTCCATCTTGTCTAGATCCTGGACAATGGGGAGATGTCTATCTTGTCTAGATCCTGGATGATGGGGGATGTCCATCTTGTCTAGATCCTGGATGATGGGGGGATGTCCATCTTGTCTAGATCCTGAATGATGGGGGAATGTCCATCTTGTCTAGATCCTGGACAATGGGGAGATGTCTATCTTGTCTAGATCCTGGATGATGGGGGATGTCCATCTTGTCTAGATCCTGGATGATGGGGGGATGTCCATCTTGTCTAGATCCTGAATGATGGGGGATGTCCATCTTGTCTAGATCCTGGACGACGGGGAGGTCTATCTTGTCTAGATCCTGAAGGATGGGGGATGTCCATCTTGTCTAGATCCTGAACCATGGGGTGATGTTCATCTTGTGTAGATCCTGAATGAGAGACAAAAGGCAGTTGTGTTTTTTACAACAGTCTGATCACACGTGGTCACTCTTCCTGATCTAACCATTTTATTTCTCATATTTCTCACAAGCTCTACTGCCCAGGAGGCCATTTATCCCTATGAGTCTGTTTTTTCAAGATCGCGTACCTACCTTCATTGGGGGCGGTGCCGGCCAGTGCTGATGATGTAACCGATACCATGCGCAGGGAGTGTTGAGTGTCAGCATACGGGTGATGGATCTCAGATGGAGGAGGAGGCGAGTGAGAATGTCAGGATCACCTGTGTGGCGGTGAGCCAATGAGGAGTTAAGATGGATGGTTTTTGGGGAATTGAAAAATGCAAAGTTGTGACTAGTGAATAATAAAAGAAAGCAGAAAGAAATGAGCAAATATATTCTTTATTTGTTTGTAAGCTGTGGTAAATCAGTGCCTTTGCAGTGGCATCCCTCAGAGGAATTATATCTTCTGGGGGAATCCCACCTTTTCCCATTCAAGTTCATTATCTTATACAACCTGATCAAGTTCATTATCTTATACAACCTGATCAAACCGTGTCTCTCCAGTCCACGGTGCATGCCACAAAGCACTACAGAGGTTAGAGCACAGGCCTTGTATACCAGGGATTGTGAGTTCATTCCTCACTGGGGCCTCTGTTAGGGGCGTTGGTCAAAGTGGAGACTCTCTGTCTTTCTCATGGTAGACAAAGTTAAAGAATTTCATGCATGTTATACTTTCTAAATGTAGTATTACGTGCCAATAATGGAACCTTTACCTTTTTACCTTATAAATATTTGAGATGATTTATTCCATTACCAGATACTCTTCATCAGCCTCAGAGTGTACAGGAAGAAACTATTTCCCAGCCTGGCAGTCTTGATTTTGATGCTCCTGTACCTTTTCTCTGTCATGAGAGAGAATTGACGATACTGTGCGATGGATGGAAAGGCTCTTCTATAATTCCTTGAGCCCTCTTTAGACAAGGCTCCCAGTAAATGCTGCCTTCAGAGGAAAGGGACACCCCAGTGATCTTTGTGGCCATTTTGACGATCCTCTGTATTGAATTCTGGTCCGATGCTTTGCAGATGCTACCCCACAAAATGATGGAGCCAGGCAGAGGACACTCTCCTTTGAGATTCTGTAAAAGGTTATCGAAGTTCCCCCACTGCTACTCCTGATGACCTATCCTCTCACATCTCTGCCAATTCCTCCCAATCCTCTACCGCTCACCTACATGTTAAGGGCCAATTAACCCACTAACCCGACCATCTGAGGGATGTAGGAAGAAAATCCAGGGGTTGGGAGGGAGCCCATGCCATCACAGGGAGAATGTGCAAACTCCACCCAGACAGAGCCCGAGATCAGGATTGAACCTGTGAGAGCCCGAAATCAGGGTCGAACCTGTGTTGTTGAAGCTCGTGGAGTTAAACTGCACAGAAGCTGGCCATGCCAAGCTTTTTGCCCATTTCCACCAATTCCATTTTCCTGCGCTGGGACCATTTCATGCTGTACTTTGCCTGCCCGACTGCCTTAAACATAATGGTTGCTTCAAGGTCCAACACATTCTGAGGCAGTGTTTTCCAGCTACCAATGACTCTCTGTGTAAAAAGAAAATATATCCCTCAAATCCCCTTAAAATCTCTATCCTTTCTCCTTGAACCTTTCCTTATTTTCGTGATATGTCCAACACTGTTTAAAAGATTTTGATGATCTACTCTGTCTTTCATAAACTTATATTCTTCAAATTTGCTCTGCAGCTCTGTTGTTTCTTTTTGCAATAAACCTAAACTTTCAAAGCGCACATTTTCTCAAACTTTGTGAGGTAACAGTGAAGCTCTATTAAGCTCTGGTTAGACCACACTTGTAGTATTGCGCTCAGTTCGGAACACCTCATTAGAGGAAAGATGTGGAAGCTTCAGAGAGGGGTCAGAGGAGATTTACCAGGATGTTGCCTGGATTGGAGAACGTGTCTTACAAGGCAAGGTGAACAGAGCTAGGGCTTTCCTCTTTGCAGGGAAGAAGGATGAGAGGTGATTTAATAAATGTTTAGGAGATTATGAGAGGGATAGATAAGCTAGACAGTCAGCACCTTTTTCCCAGGGCGACTACTAAATACCAGAGGACATCTGTTTAGGGTGAGAGGAGGAACATTTAAGGGAGATGATAGGGGTAAGATTTTTACACAGAGAGTACCCAGAATGCATTGCCAGGGGTGGTGGTGGAGGCTAGTACAACAGGGATATTTAATAGACTATTAGATAGGCATGTGCATGCAAGAAAAATAGAGGGCTTTG
Source organism: Narcine bancroftii (assembly GCF_036971445.1). NCBI lineage: Eukaryota > Metazoa > Chordata > Chondrichthyes > Torpediniformes > Narcinidae > Narcine > Narcine bancroftii. The sequence continues at coordinate 237,926,395 of NC_091474.1, read as the reverse complement.
GCTATGAGGTAGGGGATTTTTTTTGACATACAGTCATTTCAGCCCACGGGTCTATCTTGGCCAATTTACACCCAGTACGTTTCGAACGGTAGAAGGAAACCGGAAGCCCCTCCCCCCCCCCCCGGGGAAAACTCACACAGACATTGGGATAAAGTACAAATTCCTTACAGACAGCATGGGATTTGATCCACAGTCCCAATCACTGGTGCTGTAACTGCTATGCCAGCCAGCTATGTCAGAATATTTAGATGGTTGAGTAAGTTTGAATGGGTTGGCACAACATACTGTGCAGTAGTGTGTCTGTGTTCTGAACAGCAGTATTCATATGTTGTCCAAACTTTTGAATCCTGTGCCATTAAATAGTATTGGCAGATACAAATGATTGCTGTTGGGCACCATTCCAACCTTCATGGGCACAGTCGCAATGAATAAAGGACAGATGGACAGATGTATGGTTAGGAAGGGCTTGGACAGATAGGGAACAAATGCAGGCAATTGGGACTAGCCCAGAGTACCAACTCGGCCCACATGGATGAGTGTGGCTGAAGAGCCTGTGCTTCACAACTTTTTGTCATCAGTGATGACACATTAAGGGTTCGGAGAATTGATCAGAAAAAGCCACAGCCTCATCCATAGAGGATACTATCAAGAGGTTTACATTGCACAGATTGTCCATGAGCTTTGAGAGGAAGTCATTATTGATCACATTTATGGTGCTAGAATTGCTCTTTGATGAGTTTATTGTGTAATGGATTTGTTAATGTTAAGTAATAGAATTATACATATTTTTGGTAAGGTTATTGTGGGTTTGGAACATGGTCAAATGCAGATACACAATACATTCAGAAGTGAAGTCATTTTTGGCGTCGACATGTCTTGCAAAGGCAGAGCTATAGAAGAACTTGTGACAGATTATGTTATATTTTATATTGAATATAGATATGTTTTGGAGGAGATAAATTGTGGCAGGTTCTTTAGTGTAGATCACATACAAACATTTCACAACACAGATCTTATTTAAAATGCCAGAGCTCGGCTCAAGCCAGACAGTCCAGGCTCTGGGCGCCTTTGCAAAAACTTTGAAGAATGCCTATAGAGACTTCACAAGTAGGTGTTAATTGGACAGGCTGTGGAGTAATGGATTATTGGTTTTGAAAGCAACAGATGAACGGACTAGAAGATCAGGTTCGGTGCCGCAGGCTGAGTTTATTATTCTAAGAGGGTCATGTGGCTTTTCTCAGGGAGAGAGAGAGAGAGAGAGCGAGAGAATTCAGTTCTACAGTTCAGCAGTAGCTGGGACTAGAACATGACAAGCTGACAAGCTTGTGGAAAAAAAACATTTTGAAGACGGGTTGTGAATTCTTAATTCAGCCTGGTCAAAGCCCTTGTGGTCCATACAAGAGGAGAGCACTTTATTCACTTGAAATAAGGGAAACAGAAGAGGAACTCTGTGATGACCTGAAAGAAAGAGGTTATCATCTGGAAAACCTGGATGGGGCAAGTTTCTTTGGCAAGACTTAGAAGTAGCTAGTTACACGGAATCAGTTTGTGTCCAATGAGCAACAGATTTCTCTCTGAAAACTGACAACAATCTTCCTGAGCAGTAACCATTTCAAGCACCAAACCCTGGTGAAATTCAAAGATGTTAAATTCCGTGCACTGCATAAGAATTGCTTGATACCTGTGAATTTGGAGGAGTGAGAAGTGAAATTGGACTGTGAATCAAATAACTTTTCTGAACTTACACCCACATTACATACACAAATTTAGAATTAGAATTTAGAATTAGAAGTTGGGTTAAGTTAAGTTAATAGTAATAAGTTAGAGTTCGATCCTATTTACATGTTTAAAGATAATTAAAAGTGACTTTTGTTTAAGTAACCATTTGTCTGAGTGAATTTCTATTGCTGCTTGGTTTTGGGGTCCTCTGGGCCCATAACAAATTGAAGTGGCTTTAATTGAAAACTTAAGTTCTATGTGTGGTCCTTAAAAGCATTTTTGTGTGCATTCAACATGATGCTGGCAGCTGTTTCAAACTCAAGTACCATTTGAGTGACCTGTGCAGACGATTCAGGGTCATCCACCTAGAGTTTTGGTCTAAGACAAGGTCAAATGTTTTTGAAGAAATAAAACTGGAACAGTGATGATGTCATGTCACATGATTTTGAGAAAGGATATTACTGAAGAAATCAGACATTTTGAGTCAGTTGGAAGAAACTGTACCTCCTGTGAATATAGGATTGCTTTCTCTGTCAAGAGAAGAAGTATCTTTTGGAAAGGATATGTGTTCTCATTAAAAGAAGAAATACCCAGTGGTATTTAAAAAAAAATATCCACACAAACTGATCTTTTAAGCAAAGAGAGGCAGCCTCATTCGTGTCCTGAGGAAGGGTCACTGTTGATTAAGAAGTTTGAAATCATCATGAAATATACAGACTCCATAACTCATAAGGAAAATAGGAGGAAGATTGTGGAAAATCACTCATATGGAGGATTGAAGCATTTCATCTGTATGAAGGAACATTGTTTCGAAAATGACTCTACAAAAGAAATATATGAGTTTTAAAGGTCTGATGATTTGATGTTTCAAAATGCTTAATTATTGCTTTTGAGCAACAATTTAAAGGAATCTGATGTTTTACTCTTGGTTCATAATTACTTCTGAACCACAATTTAAAACAATCTTCAGTTCAACAAGATGTTTGAAACTGGACTTTAAAATTGACTTTTTCAGAATCGAGTTTAAACTGTAATAGTTTGGGATTGAACCTTCACACACACACATACACACACACACACACACACACACACACACACACACACACACACACACACACACACACACACACACACACACACACACACATACACACACACACACACACACACACACACACACACACACACGTACACACACACACACACACACACACACACACACACACACACACACACACACACACACACATACACACACACACACACACACACACACACACACACACACACACACACACACACACACACACGTACATCTGCGCAAATTAGGGTTAGGTTTAGAATTAAGTAAGAAATGTTATGTTATTAATAAAAAATCCTATTATTGTGAATTTACCATTATCTGGTGAATTTTTCCATTGTTGTTCCTTTGTTAGTTTATAACAAGACTTGTTAGTTTGTAACAATTGTCATAGAGTTTTGATTGTTGAGGAGGTTTATATAGATCACACAACATCATCGGCCGCAAATTTAGACATACAGCATGGTAACAGGCCCTTCCAGCTCACAAGCCTTTTGCACCAAATTGACCTACAACGCAGCATTTGGAACGTAAGAAGGGGTGGGAAGAAACCGGAGGAAACCCATGCAGACACGGGGAGAGCGTACAAATTCCTTACCGACAGCACTGGCATCAAACATGGGTTACTGGTGCTGCAACAGCGTTGCGCTTACCCCTATGCTAACCGTACTGCCTTATGCTCTATGAACTGAATCCCCAGCATGTAGACATGACTCTACTGCCATAAACCCATTGTGACATGAATATGGAGGGCAGAAACATCACCTGATTGGATACAGGCCAGAAGTTCTGGGTGTAATTCCCTTCAATGCGGAACCCCTAAATTAACCTCCAAAAAGCGATTCCAGAATATGATTCTGGTAAAAAAAACTCTGCCCTGGGATTCATTCTTTTCTCACTGCTGACTTTTTATTTGCAGATCTACATTAACACAAGCTTGGCCCATCTCAATTATTTTTTGAACCATATTGGTGCACTTCAAGTAATAAAGCATTGTGTGAACAGTGGAGTCAGTTTCCAGATGCAAGAAAATGAGCCAAATTCAGACAAGCGGGACTAATTATGTTTGCATGAAAAGATTGGCATAGAGAGAAATGGGAAGAACACCCCATCATTGAGAAGGGGTGGGGGGGGCAAAGGAAACAAACCGACTGAACGGTGCCCATGGCATCAAACCAGTGAGGGGGCTCAGAGACTGAAAGGCTTGCACAGGCTGCGGGCGACTTGCAGTCAGGGGTACTCGCAAGGGCTGCGGGCTGCTGGAGCCTGGCTCATGGGAACCAGGGTATCGGAGCCAGGATTCCACAGGGTTCTGAGAGCAAGAAGGGCAAAGTTATGCAGAATGCTAATTTGTTTTTTTCCAACCAATTAAAGGCTACGTAAAGCTGCAACTACGAAGTTTGATTCAGTTGGAATATTAAGATTGTAATTCGGGCTATCGTGGCTTATGGTTCTGGTAACATGACATGCTTTGATATTGGGAAGTACGAGAGATTGGAAAGTGTCATTTATAGGGGGTGAATCTGTGGAATTTATTGCCACAGGTCAGCAGTGGAGCCAAGTTTAGATTTAAAGTGGTTGATAAGTTCTTTCTTTTTCAATATTTGTATTAATTTTAAATTTAATACATGCATAAAAAAAGATTGATGTTTAACATTGATCCAGCAATGACCAAGTAAGCAAACTTGTTAACATTTCTTTTTAACCTAATGCAACATTATGGAACCCTTTTCATTGATTTAGGGATATATTGAAAAAAATGAAAAGAGAGAGAAAGAAAAAAATTAAAAATATGATTATATAAAATCTAAGCCCTAAACCATTCCAAAGTTGCATGGCGGACATAAAGAAAAAAGTTCACTACTAGTAAAAATAGGAAGAAATGCAAATCCATTGGAAAGACAAATTACGTCATTATTATTCCCATTAAAGGTCATAAATGTAATGATTGTGGACTTCAGGAGGCAATCAGGTGTAACATGACCTCATCGTGGGCTCATCGGTGGAGAGGGTCAAGAACTCCTAATTCCTGGGTGGCGACATCTCCGAGGATCTGTCCTGGAGCCTCCATGTCGACTCAATCACGAAGAAGGCTCGCCAGTGGCTATACTTTGTGAGGTGTTTTTTTATTTTTTATTTTTTAATTTTTCACACTATGAAACATACTAACCAAACATTTCCCTCTTCAATATACACAGTGTCATTTTCTCCCCTTTTTCCCCCTCCCTTCCCTCCCTCCTTTACCCCCCCTCCCCACCCACTCAACGTTCAACCTATATGATACATTAAACCCATTAAACGATGTCATCACACAATGAAAATAAACAAGAAATTTGTGTCATCTACTTTTACACACTGGGTCAGTTCATTTCGTCGTCTTCTCCTTCTGTCATTTTAGGGGGTGGAGGTCCGCAGTAGGACTTCTCTGTTGTGTTCCATGTACGGTTCCCAAATTTGTTTGAATACTGTGATGTTATTTTTTCCAATGGAATACATTTATTCATTTCTATATACCATTGCTGTATTCTCAGGCTCTCTTCTAATTTCCAGGTTGACATAATACATTTTTTGGCTACAGCTAAGGCTATCATAATAAATCTTTTTTGTGCTCCATCCAAATCGAGTCCAAGTTCTTTACTTCTTATATTACTTAGAAGAAAGATCTCTGGATTTTTTGGTATGTTACTTTTTGTGATTTTATTTAATACCTGATTTAGATCTTCCCAAAACCTTTCCACTTTCTCACATGCCCAAATTGCATGTACTGTTGTCCCCGTTTCCTTCTTACAGCGAAAACATCTGTCTGATACTGTTGGGTCCCATTTATTTAACTTTTGGGGCGTGGTGTATAGCCTGTGTAACCAATTATATTGTATCATGCGTAACCTTGTGTTTATTGTATGTCTCATAGTTCCGGAGCATAGCTTTTTCCATGTTTCATTCTTTATCTTTATGTTTAGATCTTGTTCCCATTTTTGTTTGGGTTTACAGCTTGTTTCCTCATTCTCTTTCTCTTGCAGTTTGATGTACATGTTTGTAATAAATCTTTTAATTATCATTGTGTCTGTAATCACATATTCAAAATTGCTTCCTTCTGTTAATCTCAGTCTGCTTCCCAATTTGTCCTTCAAGTAGGTTTTGAGGAGATTTGGTACATCACCAAAGACTTTCATAAACTTCTACAGGTGGTACCGTGGAGAGCATTCTGACTAGTTACATCACTGCCTAGAATGGAGGCTGCGACTCTCATGACAAAAATAAACTCTGGAGGGTTGTTAACTCGGCCTGTGACAACACAGGCACCGGACTTCACTCCATCGAGGACATCTACATGAGGTGGTGTCTTAAAAAAATAGCCTCTATCCTCAAAGACTCCCTATCACCCAGGCTACACCCTCTTCACTCTGCTACCATTGGGGAAAATGTACAGGAGTCTCGAGATGAGCACTCAATGGCACAAAGGACAGCTTCTTCCCCGCTACCATCTGATTCTTGAATGATCAATGAACCAAAGACACTGCCTGACTTTTCATGCACTGTTATTTATTTTTATAATATTGTTGTAAGATGGTTATAATATGAATGTTTGCAGTATGAAGCTGCCGCAAAACCCTGAATTTCACGACTTGTTCATGACAATAATTCCTGATTCTGATTCTGAAAAAGGGGACCCAAAGATTAGAAAAATTTAAATTTAAAACACTTGTTGAATATCTTATTTTCTCCAAAGTTCGATACGACATCATATCATGTGTAACGACTGATGATGAGATTGCGGGACAGCGTCTTTCCATTGGACCAACATTACTCGTCTCGCAACAAGAGAAGTGAAGGCTAATAGATGACGTTGAGATGGAGACAATTTCACCACCTTCTGTTCACCCGTCCCAAATAAGGCTATTAACGGATCTGGTGTTAAGTTTGCCTTAATGATTACTGATAAAATACGGAAATAAATTCTTGATTACTGTCAAAGGTTGTGATGTGAAGGCAGGAGAATGAAGGTTGAGAGACAAAAATACATCAGGCCATGGTTTGAATCGCAGAGCAAATTCTTTGGGCTGAATGGCCTGATTTTGCTCTTGCACCTTAGGGGAAATTAAGCCTTGGCAGAAGTTGCTCAGTGAATGGCAGGGCTCTGGAGAGGGTTGTAGCACAAAGAGACCTAGGGGTACTGACACCGAGTGGTAACATTGTGTGGTGATGAAGGCGGTTAGCACGTTTGCCTTTGTTGGTCAGGGCACTGAGTATGGGAGTACGAAGATCAAAGACCCTCACCACCCAGGCTATGCCCTTTTCTCTCAGCTTCCAGGAATGAAGTACAGCTGATTTCGGAATGGAAATTGAATATTTCTTGCTGCCTCACTTTTTCTCTTTTTAGTATCAACTATTTATTTTATTAAATCTGTATTTACAAAATTGTAACTTGTAGTAATTCTGCACCTTGTTCTACACAATCCTGTTGACACAAAACAACAAATTTTGCGACACGTGACATCAGGGAAAAGGTACAGGGGTCTGAAGACGAGCACTCAGTGGCCCAAGGGCAGCTTCTTCCCCGCTGCCATCAGATTCCTGACTGAACAATGAACCCCAGACACAGCCTCACCTTGACTTTTCTTTTCCCTTGCATTATTTCTATTTATTTTGCAATGTGGTTTATATAAATGTCTGCTGCAAAACGACATAGTTTGTGACATGTTCATGACAATAAATTTTGATTCTGCTAGCCCAGTTGCAAGCATCCTGGCCCACAAGTAAATGTGCCAATTAACTTACAAGCCCCATATGCTGTGGAGGGTGGGAGGACACCAGAGAACCCAAAGGAAATCCACGCAGACTCGGGGAGAATGTATCAACTCCTTACAGACAGCCCCAGATACAAACCCGGGTAACTGGCGCTGTAATGGCGTTGTGCCAACCTCTACGCTAATCGCGCCATAGATAAGATGAATGATCACAAACTCTTTCGAGGATAGGGGAGTCTAAATCAAGACGCCATAGGCTTAACTTGAGAGGGACAAGTTTTAAAAGAGACTTGAGTGACAACATTTTCACATATAATTTTTTAACTAGCCAATATTCTGCAGTTGCTCCAGAATTTATGGCAGTGATAATCATTGCATTTTCTCCATGCAGTCAGGCTTATAACCCTCCATGTGAATGAAATGAAATCATGTTAGTTTAAGGTAAGAGCGGAAAGATGTAAAAGGGACTTGAGGAGCGTCATTTTCTCAACAGAGGGGTTTTGTGGAGTGAACTGCCAGAAGAAGTGGGAGAGGCAGGTAAAAATGTTATGTTTCAAGGACGTTCAGACAGGAAGATGGATAGGATAGATAGATGTGCGCTAGATGCAGGGAAATGAGACTAGCTAGGCACGCTGTTAAGCATGGGCAAGTTGGGCCGAATGGCCTGTTTCCACATTGTCCACCTCTAACAGTGATATAAATTGGTCTCATGATCCCAAAAGAACTGGATGCCGGGAGGACACACAGGAGGCTGCAGACCGTGGAAATCTGGAGCAAAAGACCAACCGCTGGTGGAACGCAGCTGGTCGGGCAACGTCGGTGGGAACAAAAGAATGGTGGACGCTTCAGGCAGGAACCTGCCATGAAGACTGAGTAGAGAGTGTAAACTTTATCCAGTATTGTAGTGGTAGTAGCCTGTAATAACCCTTGTTTAACAAAAAAGTAATAGGGAGAATCCTGGGAATTCTAGATGGGTGAGTCTTATGTCAGGGGTGTGCAAATTATTGGGGAAGGTTCTTAAAGATAGGATCTATGAGCATTTGGAGAAGTATAGTCTGTTCCTGGATAGTCAGCAAGGCTTTGTGAAGGGAAGGTTGTGCATCACGAGCCTAATTGAGTTTTTTGAGGAGGGAACAAACACAATTGATAAGGGTTGGGCTGTAGATGTGGTCTACCTGGATTTTAGGGTAACACCGTTGTCATAGCGGTTAGTGCAATGCCTTTTCAGCGCCAGCGATCGGCACATGGGTTCGAATCTCATGCTGTCTGTTTGGAGTTTGTTCCTTCTTCCCCGTGTCTATGTGGGTTTTCTCCAGGGGGCTCCATTTTCCTCCCAACGTTCGTGTAGGTTAATTGAGTATAAAATGGGCAGCACGAGCTCATAGGCCAAAATGTCCTGTTACCGAGCTGTATGTCGAAATTAAAAAAAATGAATAAGGCATTTGGTAAGGTTCCCCCATGAGGGGCATGTTCAGAAAGTAATGAGGCTGTGTGGATAAAAAAAATGGCTCGCATTTAGAAAATAAAGAGTAATATTGGAGGGAAATATTGTGCTTGAAACCAGAAGGCTGAGTATAGGGTTACTGGTCAGTTACTTAAGAGGCTGGATGAACAGAGGGACCTTGTGGTCCAAATCCATACATACCTCATGGTCACCTCACAGGTTGCTAGGATAGTTAAGAAGGTCCATGGGAAGCTGGGCTTCATTAATAGGGGGAATTGAGTTCAAGAGTCGAGAGATCACGTTGCAACTCTACAAAACTCTGGTGAGGCCACACTTGGAGTATCGTGTTCAGTTCTGGTCACCTCATTGTAGGAAGGTTGTGGAAGCTATGGAGAGGGTGCAGAGTAGATTTACCAGGATGTTGCCTGGATTGGGAAATAAGTCTTATGAGGCAAGGTTAGCAGAGCTGGGACTTTTCTCTTTGGAGCGTAGAAGGAGACTTAACAGAGGTCTACAAGATCATGAGATGCATAGATAAGGCGGACGGCCAGCACCTGTTTCCCAGGGCAGGAATGGCAAACACCAGAGGACATGAGCACAAAGTGAAGTGAGGGAAGTTTAGGGGAGACATCCGGGGTAAGTTTTTTTTAAAACAAAGAGAGTTATGGGTGCCTGGAAAGCCTTGCCAGGGATGGTGATGGAGGCTGAAACATTAGGGGGATTTAAGAGACTCTTAGATAGGCACATGGATTGAAGACAAATAGAGGGTTATGGGGTAAGGAGGGTTTACTCTTTTTTTAATGGAATATATGGGTCAGCACAAAATCGTGGGCCGAATGGCCTGTACTGTGCTGTAATGTTCTATGTTCTATAGTGAGGACAGGGTGGGAGGGGTTGGACTGCAGCCAATAGGGAATTGGTGGACCAGGAAGGAGGGAAGGATGACGGACAGATGTGGAAGCAGTTGATTGGCAGGTGCCAGTCCAAGGGAGACAGAGGTGAGGAAAAAAAGAGGGGTTAAGTGAACAAATATGACTTCTTTGTGCCTTCTTTATAACTTCAGGCAAACCTTTCTATTTACCTTAATTTGAAGCCCTTAATAAATTAATTCATTCTTTAACTAGGAGAAGGCGCTATAAATATTACTGGTTAAATTTCTGAACCACTAATCCTTTTAAAAATCTGGAGGCATACAAGTTCAGGGTTCACTAAGATTTCTGGGTAGTTAAAGTTAATTAAATAAGTCCAGAAAGCAAATCAGCGGAGCAATTTGGTTAGTCCGCTGGATATTATGGTGACCAATAACCCAAGCACGTTGTTTTTAATCTTACACAGTTGTATAGTCAATTTCTTGTACCTGCTCTGTTTAATGAGAGTGCTGGAAATGAGGTCCAGGTGAGTTTAAAAAGGTGAGGGGAAAATGGGGCCCAGGTGATTTTAAAAAGGTGAGGGGAAAATGGGGCCCAGGTGATTTTAAAAAGGTGAGGGGAAAATGGGGCCCAGGTGATTTTAAAAAGGTGAGGGGAAAATGGGGCCCAGGTGATTTTAAAAAGGTGAGGGGAAAATGGGGCCCAGGTGATTTTAAAAAGGTGAGGGGAAAATGGGGCACAGGTGAGTTTCAAAAAATGAGGGGAAAATGGGGCCCAGGTGAGTTTCAAAAGGTGAGGGGAAAATGGGGAACAGGTGAGTTTCAAAAAGTGAGGGGAAAATGGGGCCCAGGTGAGTTTAAAAAGGTGAGGGGAAAATGGGGCCCAGGTGAGTTTAAAGAAAAGGGGAAAATGGGGTCCAGGTGAGTTTTAAAAGGCGAGGGGAAAATGGGGCACAGGTGAGTTAAAAAAGAGAGGGGAAAATGGGGCCCAGGTGAGTTTAAAAAGGTGAAGGGAAAATGAGGCTCAGGTGAGTTAAAAAGAAGAGGGGAAAATGGGGCCCAGGTGTGTTAAAAAGGAGAGGGGAAAATGGTGCCCAGATGAGTTTAAAAGTAGAGGGGAAAATGGGGCTCAGATGAGTTTAAAGTGAGAGGGGAAAATGGGCCCCAGGTGTATTAAAAAGAAGAGGGGGAAATGGGACCCAGATGAGTTAAAAAAGAGAGGGGAAATTGGGGCCTAGGTGTGTTAAAAAGGAGAAGGGGAAATGGGGCCCAGGTGAGTTAAAAAGGAGAGGGGGGAATGGGGCCCCAGTGAGTTAAAAAGAAGAGGGGGAAATGGGGCCCCAGTGAGTTAAAAAGAAGAGGGGGAAATTGGGCCCAGGTGTAGTAAAAAGGAGAGGGGGAAATGGGTCCAGGTGAGTTAAAAAGGAGAAGGGGAAAATGGGGCCCAGGTGAGTTAAAAAGGAGAGGGGAAAATGGGGCCCCAGTGAGTTAAAAAGAAGAGGGGGAAATGGGGCCCCAGTGAGTTTATAAAGGAAATTCCAAACAATTGGATGATGGCTTATTGGAGCTTCATTGTAATTGTAACCCTAAAGTATTAGGTTGTTGCGAATAGATATCTGGTTTACTGTTCCCCCTGTGATCAGGAAATCTGCTCTCCTTAATCTCTGAGTAATCCCCAAACCATAAATGAGATTGACTCTTAAACAAGTAGCAAAATTATCAGCATGGATGATTGTAATTAGGGACAATTAGTAAATGCTGGCCTTGCCAGTTACTCTGGAGGTTCAGTGAATGGGTAAACAAAGGATGCTGTTTGCATAATGACATTCGACATTGAGAAAGTTTACTGAATGAAGAGAGCTATTGCAGTAGTGCACAGGGCTTGAATAATATACCTAATATCTGCAAGGTATGCCATTTGCGCACAGTGAAATATAACCTAATTCCCCACTATTCGATAACACTCGACTGGTTCAATGGATCACAGAGCATTTGATGCTGTCAAAATATAAACATCTGTGGTGCTGCAGGCTTTCCACTAAATCAGGATCAGGGTATTTTTTGGAGTGTGAATGTTCCTTGGGATCAAAAGCCAGCCCTGGATTGTGCACATTCTTCCTGTGACCTGCGTGGGTTTCCCCCCCCCCCCCCCCCCCCCACCCCGGGTGCTCCGGATTCCTCCCACCTTCCCAAAAGCATGCAGGATTGGGAGGTTTAATTGGGTGCAATCGGGCGGTACGGGTTTCATGGGTTCCTCTGTCGCGTTGGATCGTTGCAATTAAACTTACAACAAAGAATAGGTGTAGGCTGAGACCTTACATTGTTGGGGGGGGGGTGGAGGAGGTGGGGTTGTGCGGTGGGGGAATGTAATGAGTGGAGACAGGCGTGGAGTGTGGCTCGTCAGTCCTGCTGCTCCATGTCTCTGGCGAAGCCGCATTTGATCTTGCTTTCCCTGAGTGGGCCCCTGATTCCCTCTGTGGCCACAGATGGTGTGGTTTCCTCCCACGTCACAAAGACATCCTGGTAAAGTAAATGTAGGTGGGCGACTTGTAGAACATAGAACACTACAGCACAGTACAGGCCATTCGGCCCTCGATGTTGTGCATTCCTACCAAAAAAGCTAAACCCTTCCTACCTCATTCACCTCTATTTTTCTTTCATCCGGGTGCCTGTCTAAGAGTCTTTTAAATGCTCCTCGTGTTCCAGCCTCCACCACCAAGGCATTCAAGGCACTCACGACTCTGTGTAAAAAAAAAAAAAAAAACTTATTCCTGATGTCTCCCCTAAACTTTCCTCACTTCACTTTTTGCAGATGCCCTCTTGTATTTGCTATTCTCACCCAGGGAAAAAAGGTGTTGGGTGTCCACGTGTTGGACAAATGAGGGGGAAAACCAGGAGATGGGGAATGAGACTTCATCAACATGATGGGCCAAGTGGCCTCTTTCTGTATTATAATAAGCCAGTAAATATTGAATATTGAGATTTGAGTACACTGAAATATAATTTCCAAGATGATGGACTGCTTTAATAAAAAAAATACTGGGCGTAGACCGGGACATCGCTTTACTGAGCACACCTGTCTGCCACAATAGTGTGGATCTCCCAGTGGCCACCCATTTCAATTCTCCATCCCATTTCCTTCCCGACATGTCTGTCCTTGGTCTCATGCACTGCCAGACTGAGACCACCCGTGAACTTGAGGAACAACACCTCACCTTTTGACTGGGCACCTTCTGACCGGATGGCCTTGGTGTCGACTTCTCTGGCTGCCATTAAACTTCCTCCCCACCCCCCCAACCCTCTGCTTCCCCCCCCACCCCCCTCCCTGTCATCTCTTCATTCCCTGTCTCCTTTGCACAGATAAATTCTACCTCCTCCCTTATCACAGCAAATTAACACCTTTCGTTGGTCTGGATTCCTTTCCCATTGTTTGAATTCTGAGACTTTCTAATACATTCATGATTTTTCCTTGAAGAAGGGCTGAGGGGGGGATAGCTCCAGTAGATTACCAACCTGGCGATTTAAGGGGGAGTGATCCGTCACACAAACTAGTCTCCCCTGTCCCCCCATCACCAGCTGTCAGTCTCCCTCCCACCGTCAATCACACTCCCCCCCAACCTGCGGCAGCCGACTCCTCTGCCCCGCAGCAGCTGACCACTCTCCCCCCACGGCAACCAATCCCTCTCCTCTCCCCCCCCATGGCAGTGACCCCACTTCCCATGGCATTGACCCCTCTCCTCTTCTCCCCTGCAGCAGCGACCCCTCTTGTATCACCCCCGCGGCAGCGACCTCGACCCCCTGGTCCTGGCAGTGACCCCTCTCTCCCCCTGATCACCCCAGTCACTTCAGCTGGGGTTTCCCTGTGACATCAGCGTGCAAGCGCTGATGTCACAGAACAGAGTCGACCATTTTGCTGTTCAAGCAGCCGTTCGACACGTCCTGGGACAGTTTAACTGGGTTCCTTGACTACCTCTGAGTTAGGGCAGGGACCTGGTTGACTTTAGATGACATTGACTGTGTCGGACCCCTTTCAAGCTGCCTTGTGAGTGGGGCGCTAACTGGGAAAATTGCCAGTTAATGCCATTTTACAAGGCAGTTTGAAAGCTGACTCTCTGCAAACCAGAGGGAGGAGGTTCCTGGAGCAACTCTGGGTTCTCGGACATGGGGTGGCTCGGTTAGCCTCGTGTTTAGGCCAATGCTGTTACAGCACCAGCGACCCGGGATTGAATCTGGTACTGTCTGCAAGGACTTTGTACGTTCTCCCCGTGTCTGCCTGAGTTTCCCCGGGCTGCTCCGGTTTCCTTCCACCCTTCAAAACATTAAATTTATATGTTAAATTTAGGCACAAAGCACGGTTACAGTCCATTTCAGCCCACTTGTCCATGCTGCCCAATTTACACCCAATTACCCTACGCCCCAGGTGTATCTTGAACGGTGGGAGGAAACACCCCCGGGCAAAACCCGCGCAGACACGAGGGAGAACGTACAAACTCCTTACAAACAGTGTGGGATTTGGATCCCGGTCCCAGTTGCCGGTGCTGTGAAGGCATTGCGCTAACTGCTATGCTAAATATATCGGGGGGTTGCAGGTTAATTGGGTGAAGTTGGGTGGCACGGGATCATGGGCCAGAAAGGTCTGTTACTGTGCGGTATTGTTTTTTAAAAAAAAATTACAGAATCGGGAGAATTATGATGTGGTATTGAATCTACAAAAATGGCATAATGAACTGCAATCGTGTTTATATTTGGAAAAAATAACAGAATTTGCGAAATAATTATTCTTTTCTTGTTAAAATGTGGAGTTTATATTTGGATTGTATGGCTATTGATCTTAAGTAGAAGTTATGTAAAGAGTTGGCACGTTGATCAATTAATTTTAAATGTATAATTTTTTGTAAGGCTCCGAGGGGTTGGGGGAGAGAGTTAAGATAGTGTAGCTAGTAGAGGGAGGGAGGGGGTGGGGATATTACCATTATTTTCATATTTTGTATTTTTTTCTTTTCTTTTTTATATATCTGTATTTTTGTATCATTGTTTCTCCTTTCTTTGTAATATTTTATAAAATTCTTAAATAAAATTTTCCAAAAAACAAAGAATCGGGAGAATTATTAATCTGTGCATAAAGACTAATTGGTACATCTGAATGGGGAAAATGCCTGCTCATCTGTTTTCCTGCATAAATGTGCACTTTGTAGTCACTGAAATTTAGGGTTCTGTTGGTGGTGAAGGTCCCTGCACGCTCTTCTTGACATCATGTTAATAAATGCTTGAAGCGAATCTTGAAGTTCCCATCTTTGAGTTCATTTCCACAGCATCCAGACACGGGGAGGATATTATTAAGATGGAAAGCATGCAGAAAAGATTCACAAGAACCATCGTGTTTGAATCACAAAGCGTGGCTAAGTAGGTGGAACATTTCTCCCTGGAGCGCAGGAGGCTGAGGAGGCCTTTATAAAGGTTTATAAAATCATGAGATGAATTGTTAGGAGGAATCAACACTGTCCTTTTCCCAGAGTTGGGGAGTCTAAAATCCAAGGACATGTCAACAAATATTTCAATTCAATCTTGTGATGCATCTCTCTGGAACCACAGAGCATCGTGGAGTCACACCCCACAGACAGGTCCTGCGGCCCAGTTTGCCCACGTTGACCAAGTTGGCATTCTGGGCACATCCCATTTGCCTGAATTCCATCCAAACCCTTCCTTTCGATAAAGCGATGACTCTTTAATTTGAAAATTGAGCTAATTGCACAGTACTTTCATGAAGCTAGTTCAGGCAGGAAGGGCCGAATGGAATCACGTTATTTATTATGGTTCCATAATGTGCAAGCACCCCACATGCCTGTGGTTAATCGATCACAACACTGGCCGCACTCCTACCGGCCTACTGCTGTGGGCAACCACTGTACCTGAAGGTGGGCCACCTGGGAGGCTGGCCCCACTTGGCCAGCTGTCAATCCCCAGCCTGATTATAGACTTGAGCTGGCCCCCTCGGGGATCAGTCAGACACGTAGAGCCAGCAGGGTACAGCCAGGCACACGTGGAGCCAGCAAAGATATCAAGACTGGTGGGTACAGAGTTTAAGCTGATTTAAGTCTGTAGTCTGTAGTACCGTCTTCTCATGTTTTGTGTTTGCTTGCTGCACTACAACGCATCACAATTTAATCAGCTCAAAAAATTTTAAAGGACCATGGAAAAGTTCCTCATTGAGAGGCTGGATATCGACATCCAGACACCCCAGCATACTTCAAGATCTGGAAGCATGCGATTGAGGCGAACCTCCAGACGCAGGCTGAGGTCATCAATAGGAACCAGAAGAGACTCATGGCACTTCGCACCAAGCTAGGCCTGTGCACTTTCCATACTATCTGAGACTGCACAGATTTCAAACTTGCAATAGCTGTTCTGAAGAACATGCACCTCCCCCCCGACGAACATTCTGGTACCTGCTCAGCGCCAGGGTTCAGCAGCCAGGTGAGATGGCAGACGCTTACCTGGGGGAAATGCGGGAGCTAGCACGCCCATGCACGATCAAAGCTGGGGTGACTGAAGGGGAGGTGGAGCGACTTGTCCGAGATGCCTACGTGCGCGGGTTACAGTCGAGGGCAACTCGACAGAGACAGTTGGAGGAGAATAATGCCTCCCTTACCAGGATCATGGAGGTGGCCTGCTCCCTAGAAGCTGCAGCTCACCATGTAAGGGCCTTCGATGCTCGATTTCCCCCAACCTCTGGCTTGGTCAACGCTGATGACAGCAGTCTCTGAGGGGCCCCCACGTAGAAGAGACGATCACTGCCACCACCACTGTAAGTACTCTGGGTCCCGGTGTGGGTGAGACAGGCGCTCCCAAGGAACTCGCTCCCAATGCAGCAAGAAAGGGCACTTTGCTATGGTGTGCCTTTCCAGACCTACAGGAGTGCCGCAGCCCTCCACAATCAACCAGGAGCCCCCCCACCACCACATGCGAATGCCGGACAGCACCATTACTCCACTCACCACTTCTGCCGGCACTGCTGATGTCACTTCCAGCCCAGCCATCCACCCACACCGCCACAGTGTGCTCACCACGGGCGCCGCCATCTGATGTCATCACCCCCCACCGGCCTCACTTCCAGTCGGATCGCTGGACTGCAACGATGCCCATTGCATCCCTTTGGCCCCGCCATCATGGGCCAGACAGCCCCCGACTGCCTCGACTTGACGACCGGTCGATGTAGTCAACATGCGCGCGTGCCGAACTGCACACCCACCGCACCCCACGCTCCAAAGGGCTCCCACTGGCCACTATTCACCACAACCATCGGGGAGCAGCAACTCGGACCCCGAGGTGGTCCTAGTGTCCACCACTCTAACGGAGGACATGCCCCATGGACTTGTGTGCTTGATGATGAACATCACTGTCAACGAAAAGGTAATAAAATGCCTGGTTGGTAGCGGTAATATCTTAGAGCTTTGTGCACCCAAATGTGGTCCGTACACTGAAATTAAATGTATACCCAGAGAACTTCTCTATCACCTTCGCAGCCTAGGACCACTCCATCACGGCACTCGGGCACAGCTCGGTGGACTTAACAATGGTGGGGGGGGATCACATCAAGGGTCCAGGCTCCGGGTAATCCCCAAGCTCTGTTCCCTGGTCATTCTGGGATTTGACTTCCAGTGCTACATCCACAGCTTCACCTTCGGTGGCCTACTCCCCCACTCACCATCCAGAGCATATAGCCCAGCAACCCCCCTCCCCCAGTCCATCTGCGGGCACACCACCCTATGGGTGCCCATTCCATCCCTCTTCAACTACCTGATGTCAGGCACTACTGTGCAGCTGACAGGACCTTTATCAGGGCCGATGGCTTCTGGCAGAAGGACCAGCACCAGCCCCTGGAGAGCCAAGATCCTTGTTGTAAAAGGGGGCAGCAAACCGAGGATGGTCATCGACTAAAGTCAGACCATCATCCGGTACACCCAGCTGGATGCCTACCCTCTGCCCCGTATCACTGACATGGTCAACGAGATAGCCCACTACAGGGTCTTCTCTTCGAATGACCTGAAGTCGGCCTACCATCAGCTCCCCATCCACACCCGGGATAAACCTTATACTGCCTTTGAGGCAGACGGGTGCCTCTACCAGTTCCGCCACAAATGGGGTCTCCGTGTTTCAGTGAGAGAATGACTACATGTAGACCGGCTCAATCTAAGAGCAACCTTCCGGTACCAAGACAATGTCACCATCTGCAGCCATGATCAGCAGGACCATGATGCCGACCTGGAGAGATTTCTCTGCACGGTAGAGGGGCTGAATCTCACTTACAACAGGGAGAAGTGCGTGTTCAGCACGACCTGCCTCGCCCTCCTGGTTTGCATAGTGGAACATGGTGTTATTGGTCCCGATCCTGAACACATGTGCCCCCTAATGGCAAAGGCTCTCTTCCCAAGCCACCATCCTTCTCCTCCCCCCTGAAGCGCAAGTGGCCTTTGCCCATATCAGATAGGACATCGCTGATAACACGATGCATGCATTGGATGAGAACACCCCATTCCAGGTGGAGTGCGATGCCTCTGACGTTGCCCTTGCTGCCCCCCTCAATCAAGGGGCAGACCCCTGGCATTTTTCTCCACAGCTCAGACACTCTGCTTTCGAAAAGGAGGCCCACGCATTCATGGAAGCAGTCCGCCACTGGCGCCACTACCCGGCAGGCAGGTTCACTGACTAGTGCGCAGTGGCATCATGTTCGGCACCAGCCACAGAGGCAAGATCAAGAACAACAAGATCTTGTGCTGGAGAGTCGAGCTGGGCACCTTCAGCTACGACATCCAATATAGGCCGGGGACGGTCTGATGCCCTGTTCCAGACCTGCACCAACACACAGTCTGAACAACTGCAGGCGCTGCACGACACCCTCTGCTTCCCAGGCATCACCCGCCTTCACCGTCCAAGAAGTCTGGACCTTGACTGAGTCCTGCAGAGTCGGGGCAGAGTTCAAACTGCGTTTCTTCTGCCCGCCACATGCCCATGTCGTCACGGTCACTCTGTGTGGATTTCAAGGGACCACTGTCTTCCACGAATAAGAACGTCTATTTCCTCTCAGTCATAGGCAAATACTCCCATTTTCCCTTCGCCATCCCTTGCCCTGACAGCCTCCATTATCAAGGCACTGGTGCAGATCTTCACCGTGTTCGGATACCCGGCCTTCATCCAGAGTGACTGCGGGTCCAGCTTCACGAGTAAGGAGCTGCACCAGTACCTGCTGGTGTGAGGCATTGCTTCTAGTCACAGAAAAAAGCTACAACCCCAGGGGCAATGGGCAGGAGGAGTGTGAAAATGGGGTAAATCTGGAAGGCGGTTTTCCTGGCCCTGAGGTCGAAAGGCTGGTCCGTCGACTCCTGGCAAGGGACCCTCCCTGAGGCCCTACAAGCCATACGGTATCTTTTGCGCAGATACCAATCAGACGCCTCAAGAATGCCTTTTCTCCTTTCCTAGGAAATTGGCGACAGGTATTTCCATGCCAACATGGCTGACATCTCCGGGACTGGTATTCCTCCACAAACACGTGCGGACCCACATGACCAACCCCCTTGTCGAGCAGGTGCTCCTTCTCCATTGAAACCCGAACTACGCCTATGTCAGGTACCCCAATGAATGTGAGGATATCGTCTCGACCAGGGACCTGGCACCAGCTGGGGGCCAAACTTCACACCCTAGGCACCCCTACCCATCCAGGACTCCCCCAGAGCTGACCCACTCCCTCCCTTCTCCAGAGTTCCCCACTCCTTACGGACCCGCCCCACACCTACACCTCCTCGCTGCCAGACACCACCGGCCATCCTGGACCCAGCCGACCCTTAGGCAGCCCCATCCCTGCCGAGAATTGACCAGGTTCCGGCTCTGTAGCAAACTCAGAGGCACAGATGACCGCTGGACCGCCTGAGCTTGTAAATACTACCCGGTGCCAAAGGACACCATTCCCCCCCTCCCCACCACAGACTCATTTTAAAGAAGGGGTTGAATGTGGTGATACAACACTGGCCGCACTCCTACCAGGGAGCAACCACTATAACTGCAGGTAGGCCACCTGGGAGGCTGGCCCCACCTGGCCGGTTGTCAATCACCGGCCTGTATATAGACTTGAGCCGGCCTCTCCCGGTGTCAATCGGGCACGTGGAGCCAGCAGAGGACAGCCAAGCACAAAATATTAAGACTGGTGTGTACGGAGTTTGAGCTGATTAAAGCCTGCAGTACAGTCTTCTCGTGTTTTGTGTCTGCTTGCTGCATCACAGCGTATCACAATGCCTTTAATTTATTCTCTCTCATATGCCCATAATTGCGTGGGTTTCCTCCGAGGTCAAATGGGTCTATTTGGGTGGCGTGGGCTCAGTGAGTGTGACCCTGTTACAGTGTTGGTGACTGGGGTTCAAATCTGGCACCATCTGTAAGGAGCTTGTATGTTCTCCCCGTATCTGTGTGGGGTTTCCCCCACCATTCAAAAACATACGGGGGGGGTGGTGGTTGTGGTTAATTAAGTATAATGGGGTGCTCATGGTCTGGAAGGGCTCTATCTAAATTAAAAAAATAACAGTATCCCTCTCTTCATAGAGGACGACATCTGGGTTCACGGTGCTGTTGATATCCTCTGTGGTACGTTCAGCAACCTGGTGAATCATTCTAATCATTCACCCAACTCTCCCAGAAAGTATAGTTTAGAGAGAAAGAGCAAGGAGCATTTACTCAGCACCTCTTGAAAGCTCAGGACATACGGTGGATGAAAAATGTCCTACGGCAAGAGCAAAATAATTGAGCTTCACGAAGATGTTGCCACCGCTGGGAGAGAGCAAAAACATAGCAGCCAAGCGTCGATGGAATGTCCTTCTGGGGTGGCGGGTTCGGATCAGGCATGGGTAAAGTTATGGGCGGGCGAGTCAGGGTCAGGGAACAGTGAAGTCTCCCTCTCCTCTCCATCCTATGCCGATCCTGCGGGCCCACACCTGCCCGTTGCTTTGCGGGGGCACAGCCATCATGGTCCTCGGAAGCAGGATCTTCACCTCTTCCCGGCACCGAGGGATTAATCTCAGCCAAGATGCTGTGAGCATGTTTCTATTTGCTGCCTGAAAGCCCCTCAAGTAAAATATATTTCAGGAACCAAATTGTGCTGATAAGCAGCAGCTTTGCAACATCTTTCTCTGAGGAGTTAACTTTATAGCATGCCTAAGCACAATGGTTTCTGGATTGGTGTTGTAAGCTCAGCAGATGGGCTTGCTTCTGCAAAGCTCCCAGTTGCCTGACAACTGCTAATCATGTTAGTGGATAGAGCCGTAAAGCCCCCAGCACATGCAGGTTGGATTTTCCCTCTGCGCTGATGGAGTTGACTTATTGACTCATTCTCACTGTTGAAGTCCCTGATCTAATCCTGATGTTTGGTGATTGGATATCCATCATGTGCAGGAGATGCAAGATCCCTTTATTGTCAGGTAATAGTACACACCATGTAATATTATATAAAATTGCCTACTGCCTGCCGTAAGGTAATGTTGCCTGGTGCCCCTCACAGTAAGAGTGAAAGAGAAGCGGAGTCCTACCAGAGTCAGCAAGTGTCCATGGACACACCTCCAACGTTCCCGTGCCTTAGGAACATGAGGCGCAGAAGGAGGCTGTTCAGCGCATCGTCTCCAGGCTGACAACAAATGGCAGCGTGGTTAGCTTTGTGGATATTGCAATGTTATTACAGTGCCAGCGACCGAGGTTTGAATCCACTGCTGGGAGTTTGCACGCTCTCTGCATGGGTTTCCTCCCACGTAATAAAGACTTATGGGGTCAATGGTTTATATGGCCACATGGATGTAATTGGATGGCATGGCTCGTGGACTGGAAGGGTCTGTTACCATGCTGTATCCCAAGAAAGGACTTCAGATTACTTCGTCTTCGCCTTGTCCTATTCTCTCATTATGTGAGGGGCAGATTCAAGTGATCATCTAGTGCAGAGGTTTTCAAAATGCCCCGCTAAACTCACACTCCTCCTTAAGCAATCCCTATGCCATCGGTGATCATTGATTAGTAAGGTGGTATGTGAATGGAAAGAAAAAGGTTTGAAAACCACTGTTTTAATCATCCATAATTGACTCGCTATGTCCACGGGTTCATAACTCTCAAGGAAATGGGCCAATGTCAATTTTTCTCAAGCAAAATGTTTCAGTCACAATTGGGTCTAGAGCAGTGATTCTCAACCTTTCCTTCCCACTCACATGCCAACCTTAAGCAACCCCTTACTAATCACAGAGCACTGATGGCATAGGGATAGCTTAAGGTGGAATGTGAGTTTAGGGGGGCAGTTTGAAAACCGCTGATCTAATGATGTTATGTCCACAGCTGTCTGAGAAAGAGTATTCCAGAGATCTTGGAATGTCTCTTAAGTGAGGTGAGGGTCTGCTGTAACTATCCCATCATTTTGCCAAGTGAATTTGACCTTTTCTCATCTCAATCCAGCAATTAACTCCAACTTTGGTGTTCACTCCACCCTCCTCATGACTGGCCTCCCAGGCGAGGCCGGAAGGAGTGTGGCCAGTGTTGTGGTTGTATCACCACATGTAGGCAGATTAAAAGCCCAGTCACACTGTAGACCAGTGGTTCTCAACCTTTTTCTTTCCACTCAGTTACCACTTTAAGAAATCCCTCTGCCATCGGGACTCTGTGAGGGATTGCTGAAGGTGGGATGTGGGTGGGAAGGGAAGGTTGAGAACCACTGCTCTAGACCCAATTGTTACTTAAATATTTCGCTTCAGAAAAACTGTCATTGGCCCATTTCCTTTGGAGTTATGAAACCGTGCACATAACGAGTCAATAATGTACAATTAAAACAGTGGATTTCAATCTTTTTTTTCCACACCTTCAGCAATCCCTTACTAATCATAGAGTGCCCATGGCTTAGGGAATACTTGAAGTGGTATGTGAGTGGAAAGAAAAAGGTTGAGAACCACTGCTGTTGAGCAAGCTTGGTGATGAATTGAATTGAATTGCCTATTATCACATCTACAGATAAACAATGAAAAGCTTTGATTGGTATGCTATCCAGGCAGGTCAATTGACATGTAATCACAGCAGGGAGTGCAATAATAAAACAAAGTGCAGGCGGCCATGTCAAAGACTGCAAGGTTTGCAATGAAAATGCAGGGCGTCGCTGTTTACTGATGAGAAGTTCATTTAAGTGTCTGATAACAGCAGGAAAGAGGCTGCTGTTTGATTTCTGGAAATTTGTGTTTTCCCTGCAATGAACGCAGAGAGAAGAGAGTATGGCCGCAGTGGGATGGGGGCCGTAGTGGATTGGGGGCCGCAGTGGGATGGGGGCCGCAGTGGAATGGGGGCCGCAGTGGGATGGGGGCCGCAGTGCGATGGGGGCCGCAGTGGGATGGGGCCGCAGTGGGATGGGGGCCGCAGTGGGATGGGTCCTTTAATATGCTGGCAGCTCTCCCGAGACAGTGGGAGGGACGGACGGAGTGGATGGAGGGGGAAGTGGGTGTGCATCGGTGTCAATGTTAACATGGTCAGCATTGACAACAATTTACAATAATCCATATCATACAGTTTCCCTCGAGTTCAAGCTCCTTTTACCTCCCTTCCACTCCACCCCTTCAGGCTGACTTCCAGGCCAAACATTTTGGCAGTTTCCGCAAAACAGGATGTCAAGCGCTGAAGAGCTGGCTCTGAATGGGCAACTAAAGCAGCATCGTCTGCAAAGAGTAGTTCACGGACAAGTTGCTATTGTGTCTTGGTGTGAGCTTGCAGGCGCCTCAGATTGAAGAGACTGCCATCCGTGCGGTACCGGATGTAAACAGCGTCTTCATTGTTGAGGTCTTTAATGGCTTGGTTCAGCATCATGCTGAAGAAGATTGAAAAGAGGGTTGGTGTGAGAACACAACCTTGCTTCACGCCATTGTTAATGGAGAAGTGTTCAGAGAGCTCATTGCTGTATCTGACCCGACCTTGTTGGTTTTCGTGCAGTTGGATAACCATGTTGAGGAACTTCGGGGGGCATCAAAGGCGCTCTAGTATTTGCCAAAGCCCTTTCCTGCTCATGGTGTCGAAGGCTTTGGTGAGGTCAACAAAGGTGATGTAGAGTCTTTTGTTTTGTTCTCTGCAATTTTCTTGCAGCTGTCTGAGGGCAAAGACCATGTCAGTAGTTCCTCTGTTCAGAACTCAAAACGGTCAACCAGTTTACCTATCTCGGCTGCACCATTTCATCAGAAGCAAGCATCGAAAACGAGATAGACAACAGTCTCGCCAAGGCAAATAGTGCTTTGCCAAGGCAAATAGCGCCTTTGGAAGACTACACAAGAGTCTGGAAAAACAACCAACTGAAAAACCTCACAAAGATAAGCGTATACAGAGCCGTTGTCATATCCACACTCCTGTTCAGATCCGAATCATAGGTCCTCTACCGGCATCACCTACAGCTCCTAGAACGCTTCCACCAGCGTTGTCTCCGCTCCATCCTCAACATTCATTGGAGCGACTTCATCCCTAACATCGAAGTACTCGAGATGGCAGAGGCCGACAGCATCGAATTCACGCTGTTGAAGATCCAACTGCGATGGGTAGGTCACGTCTCCAGATTGGAGGTCCATCGCCTTCCCAAGATCGTGTTATATGGCGAGCTCTCCACTGGCCATCGTGTCAGAGGTGCACCAAAGAAGAGGTACAAGGACTGCCTAAAGAAATCTCTTGGTGCCTGCCACATTGACCACTGCCAGTGGGCTGATATCGCCTCAAACCGTGCATCTTGGCACCTCACAGTTCGGTGGGCAGCAACCTCCTTTGAAGATGACCGCAGAGCCCACCTCACTGACAAAAGACAAAGGAGGAAAAACCCAACACCCAACTCCAACCAACAAATTTTCCCCTGCAACCGCTGCAACCGTGTCTGCCTGTCCCGCATTGGACTTGTCAGCCAAAAACGAGCCTGCAGCTGACGTGGACATTTACCCCCTCCATAAATCTTCGTCCGCGAAGCCAAGCCAAAGAAGAACTCCACCCCCATATTCGGAAACTGGATGTATAAAAGCAGCCACACACACTGTGACCGAGTCTATAGATATGTTTTAGGGAGATAAATTGGGAAAGGTTTCTTAGTGGAGGTCCCATACAAACACTTTAAAACAGACCTTATTTAAAATACTGGAGCTTCTGCTAATGCTAGACATGTCAGGGCCTCAGAGCTTTTGCATGTGGTTTGGTCAGTGCTCAAGAGACTTCACTAATGGATTGTTGTTTGCAAAAAGGCAACAGATAAAAGAGCAGGTCGGAGCCACCTTCTGTCTGTGATGGAACTTCCTGTTCTAAGAGGGTCATGTGGTTTTGCAAGCAGAGAAAGTCAAACAGGCTTTTTCTGTGTGTGTGTGTGTGTATATGAGTGTGTGAGTGCGCATGCACGCATGTGTCTCACACACACACACACACACACACACACACACACACACACACACACACACACACACACACACACACACACACACACACACACAGATCACTCTACAGTGTTACAGACAGAAACAGCAGTGGGGACTGGAACAGGACAAAGCTGACCAGCTTGTGGAAAAACCCCATTTGGAAGACGGGTTGTGAGTTCTCAGTTCAACCTGGTCAAAGCCCTTGTGGTTCATGCAAGAGGAGAGGACTGGCTGTCTAATGTTTCACTTGGAATAAGGGAAACAAGAAGGAACTCTGTGGTGACCTGAAAGAAAGACGTTATCATCTGGAGAACCCTGAGGGGGCAAGTTTCTTCAGCAAGACACTGAAGTGTACAACAACACTTTCTCTAAAAACCGACAAGAACCTTCCTGAGCGGTAACCATTTACCTTTCAATTACCAAAGCCTGGTGAACTTTACAAATTTTATATTCTGTCCACAGTATAAGAATTTCCTGCAGCCAGTGACCTTGGAGGAATGAGAAGTGAGATTGGACTGTGAATCAAAGAACTTTTCTGAACTTACACACACATTACACACACGGGCGCTTAGAATTAGAAGGGGGTTAATTTAGGTTAGTTAAGTCAATAGTGTTAAGTTAAAGTGTGATTTTGTTTT
Source organism: Narcine bancroftii (assembly GCF_036971445.1). Classification (NCBI taxonomy): domain Eukaryota; kingdom Metazoa; phylum Chordata; class Chondrichthyes; order Torpediniformes; family Narcinidae; genus Narcine; species Narcine bancroftii. The sequence continues at coordinate 237,900,466 of NC_091474.1, read as the reverse complement.
CATTTTTAAAGATAATTAAAAGCAACTTTTGTTTAAGTAATCATTTGTCTTGGTGAATATCTATTGCTGCTGGGTTTTTGGGTCCTCTGGCCACATAACAGTGGACAGGATACTAAAGACATTCATAACAAAGGGATGATTTTGAGGGTTTGTCATGGCACAGCGGTCAGAGTGCAGGCTGTTCAAATTTCTTGACTTTGCCTGGTCGGGATGTGTCGGAGCCCCAACGCCCCTCCCTTGGCCCCCATGTGGTGGAGGGGTGGGCAGGTGATGCAGGACAGCGGGGTACAGTGGTCTATCTATCGGTGCGCTGCCACGGAATATAAATATGGCTGCCAAATTTTTTTGAAGGTGTCATATATTTTTTTCCTTCAGTTACATGATTTCCTCCAGGGGAACGCAGCTTTGCATTTCCGTGTTCCAGCACATGATGCTCAGGCAGGAGACGGATTTCCAGGTAACTGCTATGCACTTTCTGGTCACTACCAATGTGACCATTACAAATTGAATCTGGAATTTGGGCAGCTTCTTTGTAAGTCTTATGTTCATTATGTTCCCCAGTAGGAACAACTCAGGGTCCTGTGTGGGAATTCTTTACCTCTGATTTACCCTAGGGCATGGCCTTATTCCACCTGAAAGGTACATGTTCAGGTTGCTTTTCCTGTCTCGACGCCACATCTAAAACATTGGTCCCATAATTCTGATTTCGATCTGTTCAATTCCTGTGCCGCCCATTGATGGTTGTAGCCATGCTGGCCCGACACAGGTCAGGCCCCTCTGCAGCTTCTTGCGTTCTTGGACAGACCCGTGATACATCTGGATAATATCTAGGGGAGCTTATGACATTTTGTAGGAGACTTTGGCTGTACTTCCTGGGGCTGGACATTTTAAATTTGGATTTTTTAAAATGTTTAAATGTAGACATAATTTAGATAAATTTCAACAGCACGGTAACAGGTCCATGAACCTGTGCTGCCAATTACACCCCCGGTACGACCCCTGGTACATTTCAAAGGTTGAGAGGAAACTGGAGAACCCGGAGGAATCCCACGCAGACACGGGGAGAACACCTTACAGACAGAGCTTGATTTGAACGCCAGTCACAGGCGCTGCAACAGCGTTGCACTAACCACCACATTAACCGTGTCACCCCACGCATCTAACTCAGCTTATCATCTCACCACCCCTCCCAACCACACCACCCCCATGGACTTCCTTCTGTAACAGATCATGCAGAATCCTTAGTAATGTGTGTTGCTACTTGTAAATCATAATTCCTATAGATCATGGAACTTAATGGTGATAGTAGTGAGATAAGCAACGAGCAAAATTAAAATTACACCTTTAAATTACAATATCATACTACTTCATTCTCAAAAGAGTTATTGATTTTGGTTCACAAATACCAATTACCACAATATTGTAGCTAAAACACCAGAACATTTGACAAAAGCAGTGACTGTAAAAACACCAGGAGTAATGAATGGAAAAACTCAACAGGTCAAACAGAGTCCTTTATGTAGCAAAGGTAAAAATACAGAACCGAAGTTTCAGGCTTGAGGCCTTCATCAAGGTACGGAAAAATGCCCTAACAAAAGAGGACGGGTGTCGCAAAGGCAGGAGGTGATATGTAGAGAAGGGAGGGAGGCGACTGCAGCGACCAAGGGGAGGAGGGATGGCTGGGGGAAGGGAGGGAGGAGAACTGGAAAGGGGGAGGGGGAAGAGGAGAGCCGGTTAGCAGAAACCGGAGAAGTCGATGTTAATGCCATCTGGCTGAACAGGGCCAGAAGGAAAATCAGGTGTAGTTCCTCCAATTTGAAGGGCAGGACATTGTACTAATACAACCCAGAAGGTGTTACAAATGCATGTACTGATATGTTTTCCTCCATTGTATAGTCCCTACTGGCTACTGTACATATGAGATTGGCCCGCCCACTAATGAGTCATCCCTAAGTCTCCTCCCCTTATGCCTAGGCCATAATGGTTGAGCTACCTTCCCATTTCCTGCATTCTTGTACTTGTATCTGGGCCAGCCAGTCTTGTGTGATTTAAAGCCTATCGTTCCCTCGGTTCATGACTCGTGGATATTGATAGAGCCTATCAATGCAGAAATCTCTTTTACCCCTATCTGTTAAAGGAACACACCAGTAACCTTTCAACAAGTTGATTTTAGTAAGAAATTTTAGCCTTCCCCACCTTGTCTATACAATCACCCACTCTAGGTAGAGGATAAGCATCTGTTTTTGTAACAGCATTATCTTCCTATAGTGAATGCAAAACCTAACAGTTCCATCTGGCTTAGGCACTAAAACACAAGATGAACTCCAATTCGAAGTAGATACCATTCTTCAACATGTAGTTAATTTTCTGATCTACTCGTCTTCACTTTACCATATTTATCTGATAGGGATGCTGTTTAAATAGGCAACATGATTAGCTATAGAAATTCTCAAAGGTACATCTGGAAATAAATTCTCAATTCTTAAAAGTAACTGTCTCATTTTTTTTTCCTTTCTGAAGTTTAGAGATGAGCACCTTTGTTTCCAGATCTTGCAAAACCATGGAACCTTCCAACCTCGGGCTTATCCGTTTTTGTGTCCCATGACCTTCTCTGAAACTTGTTTCATTTGTCTCCTCATACTTATCACCTCCGGCGAAAGTTTATTCTCACTGTAAGGTACCTGGTTAAAATGTGACTTGATCGTATTTACATGATAAACCTGAGTTTCTCATCTGTGATTGGGTGTTTCAATAACATAAGTGACCTCATTACTTTTAGACTTAACTTCATAGGGTCCTGGAAACCTAGCCCTAAGAAGATTTGAATGTATAGGAAACACAACCAATGCTTTGTCACCATGTTTAAAATTTCTCCTCTTTCCCTTGCAATCTTAGCAAACCTTCATCTTCTGTTAAGTGGTCTTTAAATTCTCTACTATTTCACAAGCTTCATGCAACTGATTCTTAAATGTAAAGGCATAATCCAACAAATTTAAATGCTCATTATTATTAACCCACTGTTCCTTTAATAACATAAAAGGATCTCTCACTTCATGTCCAAAAACCAACTCAGATGATCTAAAACCAAATGATTATTGGACAGACTCCCTCACTGTAAATAAACCCCTTCATCCCAATCCTTCTCATTCACAAGTTCTCATCATGTTTTTCATGGTTGAATGGAACTTCCCCAAGGCCCCCTTGACTCTCTGGATGGTATATAAAAGATACAATCTGCTTAACTCTCAATTCATAAACCATTTGTTGGAATAAGCCTGACAGAAATCTACTCCCTTGATCTGACTGAATTTATCTCAGCAGGCCAACTTTAACAAAGCCTCCACCATTGCTTTTGCTTTAATTTTTCTCAGAGGAATGGACTCTGGAAATCTTGTTGCTGCACACATAACTATCGACAAATACTGATTCCTAGCTTTGGTTTTGGGCAATGGACCAACACAGTCCACAATCACTTTTGAAAAAGGCTCACCAAAAGCAGGGATGAGGCCAATAAAATTGTTTCATTGACTTAGCAATAGTTTTCTTCACCCCAGGGTGACCACTGAAGGGCGCGCTATGTGCCATAGTTATAATTTCATCCCTATAGGTCTTAGGGAATCACAACCTGGTGCACTACTGCCAAATCTTCACTGGGAGCAACATCATGTGGTCTCCACTTTCTCATCTTTGACATAATAACCCACTGGCAGTTTCTTCACTTCCTCATCAGAGAGAGCCTTATCTCTCATTTCAGCAAGATCAGGATTGTCATTTTGCCTTGTTCCTGTCTGGATAGCGACAACTCTGTAGCTTTAGGTTTTCCATCAGTGTTTGGGTCTAATAACGAAGATTGCTCAACCTTTACCAGGCGATTTCTACCTGAATACTGTTTTTGACTATCACAGACTTTATTTTCTGTCAAATAATTTTTCACAGCTTTATCTGCTTTGACAATCTTTTTAGACATTTCTCTTGTTATAGCATAAGCGAGGTAAATATCAGAGTCCCTCTCTAACTCATCAATGATTGGCTTAGCTCTCATTCATACTGCTGGAACAACCTTCCCCTTCATTGTCATTGCCTAGTAACAGATACATTCCTTCCACTGGCAAATTCGACCGAACTCCTATTGTAATAGCCCCATTAACCAAGGCTGATTTTAACACTATTCTGTTCAATACCTCCAATACCTCTAATCAACTCAGCTGCTCTTAAATCTGTCCCAACTCACCATGAACCAATGGCCTCTAGTTCTAGAATCATCTACACTGGGGAAAAAAAAGACTGTGAGCATTCATTTTATCTCTGGTCCTCGTGATTTTGTAAAAGTCTATAAGATCATTTTAGATGTGGTGTCACCGATATATAACGTCCATATAACCATATACAGCATGGAACAGGCCCTACGAGTCCATGCCGGACGTCGATAAGCATTTCCTTTAAAATGACCCTCTCTTGAAGGAGAACATCCTGGTGATCAACATGGACCAGACACTCAACTTGACCATCCCTATGAGTACAAGGGCTGGCCAGACGCTGGTATCGTGCACCGACTCTCCTGTTCACCTCTCAAGGCACCATCTACAAGCCACATGCAAGGGCTATGATGGAACATTCCCCATTTCCCTGGATTCTCAGCTCCAATGATGCTGAGCACCATCCTTGACAAAGCAGTCCACCAATCCCTCTGAGTTACTATCAGGGCACTCTGGCTGCAGCCACACAAACAATGCACCTCCCCACCCAGGCCATATTTGAATTAGTTGCTGGATGAATCTTTCACCTGCAGTCCCTTGGATTTACTGTAAGCTATTTTGTATTCTTGCCTCCTAGATCTGGACCATAAATTTTCTTAATCAGATCGTGCCTCTTTCTGGCTCATTGGGCCCATAGGAATCCACAGTCAAGTTAGTTCTTTGGCTGTGAGTTCCTTTGGGCAGCACACTAATGCAGCTAGCAGAGTGTCTACCTCAAAGGCCCAGAGACGGGGTCGATCTCGACATCAAGTGCTGCCTGTGTGACATTTGTATAGAATGCAGTGACTTCCCTCCGGATGGCGCAGGTTTCTCGCACTTCCCAAAGATGTAGGTTAATTGTAGAGTCATGCAGCCTTTTGGCCCAACTCATCCTTGCCAACCATGTTGGTATTCTGGACTGATTCCATTTGCTCACATTTGGCCCATTGAAACCCTTCCTACCCCTATATCTTCTCAAAATGTCTCTTGAATGCTGTAATTGTACCTGTTTCTACAGCTTCCATTTTACGGGCTATCATCTGATTGAAAATGTGGCCCCTTAGACCCCTCTTAAATCTTCGCCCTCTCACTTTAAATCTGTGCTTGTTAGTTCGAGAATTGTTAGGATGGTGCAGTCAACATAGCGACCCGGGTTCGAATCTGGGACTGTCTGTAAGGACTTTGTATGTTGTCCCCATGTCCACGTGGGTTTGGTCTGAGTACTCTAGCTTCCTCCGACGTTACGAAGATGTTATAGGGTTTGTAGGTCACATGGATGCATTTGAGTGGGGCTGGCTCGTATCTCTAAATTGAAAGCACTTCCAAAAATTAAAATAATTCACTCTGGGGAAATGAACGTGAGCATTCACTTGATCCATGGCCCTTATGATTTTATGGTCCTCCACAAGGTCAGCCCTCAGCCTCCTCTGCTCCAGGGAACAAAAGCCCACCCGATCGAACCTCCTCTCTGATGGGTCTGCCCTAGAGCCTCCTTGTCAATGCAGTCACAAAGAAAGCTCGAGAGCGGTTCCACTTCGCAAGGAGCTTGAGGAGAGTGGCTATGTCACAAAAGACTCGCGAATCTCTGCAGGGGTACTGTGGAGAGCATTCTGACTGCGTGCACCGCTGCACGGAATGGAGGTGCCAATGAACCCAGCTGGACTTCACTCCATCGAGGACATCTACAAGAGGTGGTGGCTTAATAAAGAGCCCGTGCCCTCTTCACTCTGTTCCCATCAGGAAGGAGGTACAGGACCCTAACAATGAGCACTCAGTAGCAGATAAAACAGCTCCTTTCCTCCTCCTCCTTTCCTCTGCCATCAGGCATTTGAATGGACGATAAACCACCGACATTACCTCACATTTTCTTGTACTACTTACTTATTTATTTTCAAAAGCATTTGCACCTGTGATGCTGCCACAAAGCAATACATTTCTTAACATTTTCATGATAATAAATTTGGATTCCCCTTACAACTTAAATACCCTAGTCCTTGCACCATCCTGGTGAAGGCTCCTCTGTCAATTGGCCATGAGTGGTAGAATCTAGGAGGAATGGATGGGAGAATAAAACTGGGATTCATATAAATGGTGGTTGATGATCAAAGCATGGGCAATGGGCCTGCTTCTGTGTTCGGACAATGAAATGATGCCAAGTTCGACGACGGTTTCTTTCCAACGGCGATTGGGCTCTTGAATCTCGGCTTGTTGCACTCATCATGGACTGCTCTGAAGCCACAAGTGCACTGTCTTTTGCTGCAGCACCCTGGTAATTTTTAATTTTATTTTAGACATACAGCACGGGAACAGGCCATTTCGGCCCTGTGAGTCCCTGCCACCCAATTTCCACCCCTCGGAACCTACACCCCATTAACCTGCACCCCTGGTACGTTTTTGAATGGTGGAAGGAAACCGGAGACCCCGGGTGTAATAGTGTGGATTATATGTACTAATTGGCCAGTAAGGGCTCTGGCTGGCTCACCCCCTGATGACACTCTCCCCTGGACTCCTCCCCTGGGACCCAGGCCATAAAGATCAGTCATTCCCTGCACTTCCCTAGCTTGAATCCGGGCCAGCTCAAGTCTTCTGTACAATTAAGCCTTGCGTTCCCCTCAGTCTTTGTCCTTGTGAGTATTGGGGCAACTGGTAGTGCCCAACACCGGGGAGAACCCACGCTGACATGGGGAGAGCATGCAAACTCCTTACAGATAGCGTGGGATTCGAACCTGATCCAGATCGTTGGTGCTGCAAAGGCGTGGCACTAACCGTGCCAATCTGTGAATATTTATAATTTACTTTTATTTTGGTATTTGTCATTCTTTTAGCAGTGGGTACTGTAGACAGCCACTCCCATCGGCCGCCCGGCACCTACTGCAATTGTGTTGCAGCTACCGTGCTCGTCACGGTGCTCTTCTGCGCATGTGTGAGTCCCCGCGAGGCACGGCAGTTGAGAATGGAGCTTGGCTGATACCAGACGCCGTTACACGAAGCTCCCATTGTAGATAGTCTTGTTTGAGTTTAATAATGAAGTGTTGATTAAGGTTCCCACTTGCATTGCCTATTTACTCAGTGCAAAAACAAATATGGTGTCAGAAGCAGGATGGCGTGCATCCCAAGCCTGAAGTCTTCGAGTGAAAAATGAGTAACCAATGCCACGCTTGCAACACGTTTGCAACTGCACCCCTAATGGCGGAGGGATTCAGAAGGCCCAACCCTCTCGTGTTTGAGGGCAAGAATTGGCGCGCATTCGAATGAGAGTACAACATCTTCCTCGCAGTAGTGCATAATGACAAGTCTGCCCAAGCCAGGGCGTACATTTTACTGAATTTGGCAGGCTCTGAGGCCATCTAAAGGGAAAGGTCATGCAAACGAGGGGTGTGAAGGGGGAACCGTTATCAGCTCAGCCGAGTCAAAAGAGGACCCTGAGTGTTTAAAAAGAAAATTTTGAGAAATGGGCAATCCACATAAGAACTTAACGATGGAAAGGCACAGATTTAATATAGAATCCAGAGGCCTGGCGAGTCAATTCACTTGTATGTCAGTGACCTAAATCAGGGCAAAGACCTGTGATTTCGGAGTGCTCTGTGAAGAGTTGATTAAAAACAGGATGGTCTGCAGCATCTCAGACGAAGGCTTGAGAAAGGCACTGCTGCGCAAAAGTGAACTAACACTCACAAAGGCCACCTCCACGTGTCTGGCCTACGGAGGAGAGCAGCAGAAAGCTAGCCCCTCCACAGCAGCAAGACGCGAGTGTAGACGCGGTCCAGGCAGGACCAGCGAACAGGCAGTGGCTGGAAGTCCGAAGAAGATGAAGCCATCCAAGCCCTGCTGAGCCCTCACCCAGGACGGAGTGCAGTAACTGCGGCGGCGACCATGTGGCAAGACGAGAGATGTGCCTGGCATTCGGCCAGCAGTGCAGAGCCTGCCAGAAATGGAACCACTTCAGCAGGTGCCGCAGAGCCAGTCAGCATCTCACCCCGAGACCCAGATGCAGAAGGACGATTAACCAGCTGGAACCCGAGCAAGGACAAACCAACTCGAACGACGAGTATTACATTTAATCTGCAGTCAGCAGGAGACCCAAGAAGATTCAGAAGGAACAAAGAAGCACTTGTAGCAATGAAGATTTTATGATGAAGCGACACGTGAATGTTGACACTGGGGCCAAGTAAAACGTCATGTCACAAAGAACGTTCATCTGACTGAGGAAGTCAGAACAGATCAAACTGTGCACCAAGTCGACAAGCCTAATGGCATACGGGGGAAGCAGAATCAGAACTGATGGCACAGTGCGACTGCAGGGCTACGTACAAAGACGGCTGCACATACTAACTTTTTTATAGTTCAAGAAGACATCCTGCCTCTGCTGGGCATGAGTGCAAGCTTGAACATGGGACTTGTTTCGTTTAGCAGAGAGGTACACCAGGTAAGCACGGCTGAAGATGATTTGACACACTGAATCTTTTCTGAGTACAGTGATCTTTTTATGGAGGAACTGGGGAAACTGTTGGTGACATATTTCTTGCAGCTCAACCCAGAAGTGAGGCCCATGGACTGTCCAGCACACTGTTTACTGGTAGCAATGAAGGACAGGGTTAAGGCCGAGCTGGACAGGATGCAGGACCTGGGTATGATTACCCCTGTCTCTGAGCCCACCAAGTGGGTGTCCTCCATGGTGACGGCTGAAAGAAAGAGATGGACAGGAGATCTGGATTTGCATCAACTCCAGACCTCAGTACAGCTTTAAAATGACTACACCATCCAATGTGTACCGAGAAGGAAGTTGCCGCACAGATGGCCAGTGTGACAATTTCCTTGGTCCTGGATGCAAAGAATTGCTTCCGGCAAATTAAACTTGATTACAAGTTATCACTGCATGAGATTCCTGCGAATGCCATTCGGAATCAATTTAGCCAGTGAGGTCAATGGAGCAAATTTTTGCAGGGTACCCCTGCGCCATCATTGTTGATGACATACCTCGTAGATGACAAGGACTTGGAAGAACATGATGCAAATTTGAAAAAGGTACTCGACAGAAGGTAAACCTTAAACTCAACCTCTGGAAGTGTAGATTTTGGCTGATCCAGGTCGGTTATGTAGGCCATGTTTTCACAGGAGAAGGCCTGCAGGCGGACCCTTCAAAGACCAAGGCAATCAGTGAAATGCCGGTACTGACAGACATGATAGCGCTACAACATTTCCTGGGCACGGTAAACTACCTGGGTAAGTTCATCCTGAACTTCAGTGATCTTGGCGAGGAGTGGTCCTGGCACTTGGAGCAACAAAAGGCATTAAAAATGCATTTGTCATGCCCACCTGTTCTGTCATACTAAGACCAGTCACGCTAACCTGTGATGCATTACAGTACGGTCTTGCAGCGTGCCTGCAAGATGGAAAACCTGTAGCCTACACATCCAGTTTACTCACCGACAGGGAGACCAGGTATGCCCAAATAGAGAAGGAGTAGTTTTCACCCGTTCAAAATTCATTTACTACATCTATGGTAGACCAGTGGCCATAGAGACTGACCACTTACCTCTGGGCACAATTCTGAGGAAGCCAATCCATGCAGCCTCTGCACAATAACAGAGAATGATGCTCAGGCTTCAGAAACACAACCTGATTTTGGTTTACAAGTGTGGAAAAGAAATGGACTTAGGCGACACGCTATCCCGAGCTCCCAGTAAATGCACGATCCAGCAAGCTGAGGAAGAGGACGCGTTTGATGTAATGAGAAAAATAGTGTCTGTTTGTTATTGCACTGTATAAATAGGCAACACAACTGGTAACCTTAGTCAACATTTTACTGCTAAACTCAACCTCCCAGTTGGAGGAGCTGAGCGCACGACCGAAGACGCAACTTTGAGGACCCTGGGCACTTCTATCAAGGGGCAGCCGGCCTGACGAACAGTGCTGCCTTCCACCTGAAGTGCAACCTTACTTCCCATTCCAGGATAAATTAGTCATCGATGACAGAATCATAATAAAGGGCTTCAGAGCAGTAGTTCCGAGTTCACAGCGAAACATTTACATCATCATCCTGCACAGAGGGCATCCAGGGTGGGGGGCGGGGGGCAGAAGCAACCAAACGCAGGGCTAGAGACATAGTTTATTTGGCTAGGGATGACAGGAGACATAGGCCAGGAGGTACAAGACGGATGTGCTCCTCAACCTGCTGAACCTAAGGAATACCCCTCACGATGCCACATTGGGCTCTCCAGTGCAGACTCATGTCCAGGCAGACACGGACGATCCTGCCGGTAGAAAGGAGGATCTTGGAGCCCCAGCTAAAGGTCTCACAAGAAATTAAGTCCAGCTATTAAACGGGAGACTAACGAAGAAAAGGTGTTACGACAGAAACAGCCGACCGCTCGAGCCATTAGCAGAAGGATGCTGACTCCACAGGGCTACGACCGCATAGACATAGTCGAAAGGAGCTGCCAGGAGCCCAAGTCATATCTTGTAAAATCAGAAGGAAGGATGTATCGGAGAAACCGTCGACACATCCTACCCATAAGGGAGTCACCCCCATCCCAAAAACCTTTCCTGATGAGACTATATACCAGCATCTGGAATGTGAACCCGGGGTAGGCGGAGCTCCCTTGGGAACCCATGGAACCAATGGCCACACCCCTGAGACCATGGATGGTGCATCCTCTCAGACTGAAGGACCCCCAGCATCCACTTCCACCATTGGGTACTACAAAACTCACGCTGGGCGTATTTGTAAACCCAACCCAAAGTATCGGGACCTAATTGGATTGGCTGTTCATTGCTGAACTGCAACTATTGTGGTGTCCAGTACCAACATGGATTGCGGTATGCGTGTTGGGGGGTGGTGGTGGGCTTGCTCAAGAAAGGGGATGTAGATGGCTACTCCCATCGGCTGCTCTGCAATTGCATTGCAGCCACTGTACTCAGCACGGTGCTGCTGTGGATGTGCGAGTCCCCGCGAGGCGTGGCAGTTGAGAACGGAGCTTGGCTGGTACCAGACGCCATTACACGAAGCTCCCATTGTAGATAGTGCTGTTTGAATTTAGCAGTAAAGCGTTGACTAAGGTTACCACTTGTGTTGTCTATTTATATAATGCAATAATAAACAGACACCATTTTTGTTTACAAAGTACCTGTTTGGCTGCAGCAAGTAAGAATTTCCGAGAATAAGGGCAAATAGGACAATGTTGTTGAAAATACACTCCTTATTATTACCATTATATTCAGGGCAGAGGTCAATAGATTTATTGAGGGAATCACGGGAAAGTGGTCCAAGGATCGAGATCGTATTGAATGACAGAGCAAACAAGAGGCGCTGAATCACATTAATCTTGAACTTGAACTGTTCACCAGGAGCCATTTCCAGTGGCCAATTGATCTACCGATCTTTGGGACATGGGAGGAAAGCGGAGCACCTGGAGAAAACTCATGTGATCACAGGGGGAACGTGCAAACTCCATACGGGCATCCCCCCCAGGTCAGGATCGAACTTGGGTGGCTGGAGGTGCGAGGCAGAAAGCTTGACTCACCGTGGACCCCCAGTTTCCAGCGTCAGTCAAGAGAACATGTCTTGGATGCCTTGGTTCAAATCGCCAGTCATGAGGCCACACGCAAATTGTGGGAGTGACGCGTAATAGTCTCTCCAATCATCTGGAAGCCACGCATGTTCCTCCTTCAAGGGCACTGGAAAGTCAATAGAAATGTGGAGTGGCCCAGAATCCATTCAGAAGACAATACAAGGAAGAATGAGTTTGATAAATTGGAGAGACAGATAGTTTGTAGCTGTTTAAAAAATCAATGTTCGGGCCGAGGCTAATTATCTGAGCTTGTCATGCCGATTGGAGCAATATACTTTGAATACGATCCAACTTGGAATGATATACTTCATTTCTTGATTGATGCATAGTTTAGTTTTGATTCCAATCTGTGTCTGCCTGATTAACTTAATCATTTTCTTTATGTGCTCTTTGTCAGAACTTGAGTCCCTGACTGCCAATCACCACTTGACTTAATAGAAGAAAAATAAGGAACAGTGATTAATTTGAGCAACGTCTAGAGCAACCTTCTGTGTGGATTTGCATGGGCTGTGATTGGATTAAATTTTCTGTACCCAGCAAATAACTTTGCCCAGATTGTAATGAGACAGAATTAAAGTAAGTGATGATAAAACACTTCAATTTCTTTTTTTTTTAGTATCTTTTATTGCTATTTATATTTACAGTGGATAAAATTCTGACTGGCTGCATCACTGTCTGGTGTGGAGGTGCCAATGCACAGGATGGGAACAGGCTACGTTGAGCTGTTGACTTGGCCAGTGTTATTATGGGCACTGGCCCTCACTCTAACGAGGACCCTCGCCGCCTGGGCCCCTCTTCTCAAGATCACAAGATCACAAGAGAAAAGGAACCAGAGCAGGCCATTTGGCCCATTGAGTCTGCTCCGGGAAACCTCCCTGAGCTAAATTGTTCTCGCGTCTAGTTCCAAGTTCTGGCCTTGTCCCCATGTCCCTGACTAATTAGATAGCTGTCAATTCCCCCTTTAAATTCCCCCAATGATCCCACCTCCACAGCTGCATGTGCCCACAAATCCACGACCCTCTGGCTAAAGACATTTCTCCTCATCACTGTGGTAAATGGGTACTTTTTAATTCTGAGATTGTGCTCTCTTGTCCTGGAATCACTGCTACCATCGGGTACAGGAGTCTGAAGACGACCACTCAACGGTGCAAAAATAGCTTCTTCCCCTCCCCCATCAGATTTGTGACAATGAACCACAGACGCTACCTTACTTTTTTCTCTTTTCTGCTAATTATTTAATTTTAAACAATGCATTAAAGGAAATGTAATTCATAGCAAATGCTACACCTGTAACGCACAATACTGCTACCGCAAAATCACAAATTTTGTGACACATATTCCTGTCAAGGAAGCCTGATTCTAATTATTCTGATACTGTTTCCGATTAAACAAAAGTGAACTAAACCCAATTGAAAAGGGCCAATCAAAAGAAGCTAAACTGCAGATTTAAAAAAAACTTTAGACATACAGCACGGTAACAGGCACCTCCGGCCCACAAGCCCGTGTCGCCCAAGTACACCCATTAACCTTCAGACCCCGTACTTTTTTAAGGGTGGAAGGAAACCGGAGGACCTGGAGAAAACCCACACGGTCATGGGAGGAATGTACAAATACCCTTAATATGGCAGCTCTATAATATTGTGCTCAGTTTGCATCACATCACAACGGGAAAGATGTGGCAGCGTTGGAGAGGGTGCCGAGGAGATTGGCCAGGACACTGCCTGGATTGGAGAACGTGTCTTAGGAGGCAAAGTCTCAGCAGAGCTGGGGCTTTCCTCTTTAGAACGAAGAAGGATGAGAGGTGACTTAATAGAGATGAATTAGATTAAGGGAGACATAGATAAGGCGGACAGCCAGCGCCTATTGCCCAGGGTGAGAGCAGTGAGCACCAGAGGACATCTGTGAAAGGTGAGGGGAGTAAGGTTTAGGGCAGACCTCAGGGGTGAGTTTTGGGTGCCTGGAATGCTTTGCCAGGGGTGGATGGTGGAGGCTGGTACGAAAGGAACATTTAAAACACTCTAAGAGAGGTTCGTGGATGCAAGAAAAACCGAGAGTTGTGAATGGGAGGTGGGAAAGTTTCAGATTGTTGAGTAGGTTTACAGAGGTCAGCACAACATCAGAATCAGAATTGATTCTCATGAGCAAGTCATGAAATTTGGTGTTTTGTGGCAGCGTCACAGGGCAGACATTCATATTATAATCATCTTACAACTTTACTAAAGGCAGTGTCTTTGGTTCATTGATTATTCAGGACTCTGAGGGCAGCGGGGAAAAAGCTGTCCTTGTGCCGCTGAGCACTCATCTTTAAGCTCCTGTACCTTTTCCCCAATGGTAGCAGAGTGAAGAGGGCCTGGCCTGGGTGGTGGGGAGTCTTTGAGGATAGAGGCTGCTTTTTTAAGACCCTGCCTCGTGTAGATATCTTTGATGGAGTGAAGTCTGGTGCCTGTGACATTGCAGGCTGAGTTAACAACCCTTTGGAGTTTATTCTTGTCCTGAGTGTTGGCTCCTGCAGTGATGCAACCAGCCAGAACGCATGTAGAAGTTTATGAGAGTCTTCTGTGACATACCAAAGCACCTCAGATACCTCACAAACTACAGCCGCTGGCGAGCCTTCTCCGTGATTACATCAATGTGGAGGCTCCAATTCAGATCCTCGGAGATGTCGACACTCAGGAATTTGAAGGTTTTGACCCTCTCCATGACTGAGCCTTCGTAGAGCATATAACCATATAACCACTTACAACACAGAACAGGCCAGTTCGGCCCTACTAGTCCATGCCGTAGCAAATCCCCACCCTCCTAGTCCCAATGACCAGCACCTGGTCCATACCCCTCTAGTCCCCTCATATCCATGTAACGATCCAGTCTTTCCTTAAATGTAACCAATGATCCCGCCTCAACCACGTCAGCCGGAAGCTCATTCCATATCCCCACCACCCTCTGCATAAAGAAATTTCCCCTCATGTTCCCCTTATAATTTTCCCCCTTCAATCTTAAACCATGTCCTCTAGTTTGAATCTCCCCCTTTCTTAATTGAAAAAGCCTATCCACATTTACTCTGTCTGTCCCTTTTAAAATCTTAAACACCTCTATCAAGTCCCCTCTCAATCTTCTACGCTCCAGAGAAAAAAGCCCCAGTCTGCACAACCTTTCCCTGTAACTCAGACCCTGAAATCCTGTCAACATTCTCGTGAACCTTCTCTGCACTCTCTCTATTTTGTTTATATCTTTCCTATAATTTGGTGATCAAAACTGTACACAGTACTCCAAATTTGGCCTCACCAATGCCTTGTACAACTTCATCATAACCTCCCTACTCTTGAATTCAATACTCCGATTTATGAAGGCCAACATTTCAAATGCCTTCTTCACCACACCATCTACCTGAGTATCAGCCTTGAGGGTACTATTTACCACAACTCCTAAATTCCTTTGTTGCTCTGCACTCCTCAATTGTCTACCATTCAATGTATATGACCTATTTAGATTTGCCTTTCCAAAATGTAGCACCTCACACTTATCTGTATTAAATTCCATCAGCCATTTCTCAGCCCATACCTCCAGCCTTCCTAAATCACCTTTTAATCTATGATCACCTTTTAAGGGTCGTGTTCCCCTGACTCCCTCCTGAAGCCCACAATCATCATGGGCTGAAGGGCCTGTACTGTGCTCTAATGTTCTAGTTCCTATGGTCTATGTACTACAGACAGTGGCGGATTTGGGGCTGTAATAGCATCGTGCTCACCATTACCCTAATGGTGCTGCCCCAGTTAATGGACTTAATGTTGATGAAAGCTAAACTTAATCCACTGGCGGAACTAAGGTGAGGGGGTGGTGGGAGGGGGGGGGGGCTGTCGAGCAGCATCAGTGGGAGAAAAACAATGGTTTTGAGCTGAAGTTCTTCATCAAGCCTAAGGAGAGTTTTTCTCCCACCGATGCTGCTCCGCTCTCCGAGATCCTCCGAGCAGATTGTGCTTAGCTGCGAATTTCAGGCTCATCCATCTCGAGTGTCTACACTCGACGGAGATCTGAAATTGAAGAGCGGAAAAAGCTGGAAATATCAGGCAGCATCTGTGGGAAGAATGAAAGAGTTAAGTTTCAGGTCCAAGACCCATAATCAGGATCCTGACCTCCAGATACATTAACTCTGGTTTCCAATTGTAAAGGAAATTGAGCACAAACTATCTGCTGAGGGAAGATTGAGATCACACTCTTCAAGATTTGGAATGTGCTTTCTGCATTAAAATGGTTTCCTTCTAAATACTAAATAGTTTATCTCAAATTCTGCGATGGCAGCCAAGCATGTGAATCCAAGTTGTACTAATGAGAGTCTTAAGTGACCAGAAGGTCACAAGTTACAGACTGTTCTCATTAAAACAGCATACCTCTTGCCCCTCTGATGCTTTATTTTAATTCTTCTTCTTCTTTTTTGGCTTGGCTTCGCGGATGAAGATTTATGGAGGGGTATGTCCACGTCTGCTGCAGGCTCGTTGGTGACAGACAAGTCCGATGCGGGACAGGCAGGCATGGTTGCAGCGGTTGCAAGGGAAAATTGGTGGGTTGGGGTTGGGTGTTGGGTTTTTCTTCCTTTGTCTTTTGTCAGTGAGGTGGGCTCTGCGGTCTTCTTCAAAGGAGGTTGCTGCCCGCCGAACTGTGAGGCGCCAAGATGCACGGTTGGAGGCGAGATCAGCCCACTGGCGGTGGTCAATGTGGCAGGCACAAGAGATTTCTTTAAGCAGTCCTTGTACCTCTTCTTTGGTGCACCCCTGTCTCGGTGTCCAGTGGAGAGCTCGCCATATAACACGATCAAGCAACGAATCCATGCTGCTGAAGACCCAACTGCGCTAGGTGGGTCACGTCTCCAGAATGCAGGACCATCGCTTATTTTAATTAAAGGACCAACAATCACCAATCCCTTCTTCCCCACACTTCCCAACAAAGCCTCTGTAAGACGAACGATCCAACTATTTTTGGAGCACCTTGATGCAGGTTTTTGATGTGTGATTCTCATTAGTTAGTGTTCTGTAAAATAAATTAAAGCAATGAAATTGAAATGGCATGAAAAATGTTGCATCAGATTCATGTATGTACATATATACATGCACATGTGTGCATGTACACGCTATTGCAGGCATGCTTCAATGTGTGTCTAGTGTGTGTGTGTGTGTGTGTGTGTGTTTGTGTGTGTGTGTGCACATGCGTGTGTAGGTATGTGTGAATTTATCTTAAATAATTTCTATGCCATCAGTGCTCTGTGATTAGTAAGGGATTACTTAAGGTGGTCAATGTGGCAGGCACCAAGAGATTTCTTTAGGCAGTCCTTGTACCTCTTCTTTGGTGCACCTCTGTCACGGTGGCCAGTGGAGAGCTCGCCATATAACACGATCTTGGGAAGGCGATGGACCTCCATTCTGGAGATGTGACCTGCCCAGCGCAGTTGGATCTTCAGCAGCGTGGATTTGATGCTGTCGGCCTCTGCCATCTCAAGTACTTCGATGTTAGGGATGAAGTCGCTCCAATGAATGTTGAGGATGGAGTGGAGACAACGCTGGTGGAAGCGTTCTAGGAGCCGTAGGTGATGCCGGTAGAGGACCCATGATTCGGAGCCGAACAGGAGTGTGGGTATGACAACGGCTCTGTATACGCTAATCTTTGTGAGGTTTTTCAGTTGGTTGTTTTTCCAGACTCTTTTGTGTAGTCTTCCAAAGGCGCTATTTGCCTTGGCGAGTCTGTTGTCTATCTTGTTGTCGATCCTTGCATCCAATGAAATGGTGCAGCCGAGATAGGTAAACTGGCTGACCGTTTTTACTTTTGTGTGCCCGATGGAGATGTGGGGGGACTGGTAGTCATGGTGGGGAGCTGGCTGATGGAGGACCTCAGTTTTCTTCAGGCTGACTTCCAGGCCAAACATTTTGGCAGTTTCCGCAAAACAGGACGTCAAGCGCTGAAGAGCTGACTCTGAATGGGCAACTAAAGCGGCATCATCTGCAAAGAGTAGTTCACGGACAAGTTGCTCTTGTGTCTTGGTGTTAGCTTGCAGGCGCCTCAGATCGAAGAGACTGCCATCCGTGCAGTACCGGATGTAAACAGCGTCTTCATTGTTGAGGTCTTTCTTGACTTGTTTCAGTATCATGTTGAAGAAGATTGAAAAGAGGGTTGGTGCGAGAACGCAGCCTTGCTTCACGCCATTGTTAATGGAGAAGGATTCAGAGAGCTCGAGATAGACAACAGACTCGCCAAGGCAAATAGCGCCTTTGGAAGACTACACAAAAGAGTCTGGAAAAACAACCAACTGAAAAACCTCACAAAGATTAGCGTATACAGAGCCGTTGTCATACCCACACTCCTGTTCGGCTCCGAATCATGGGTCCTCTACCGGCATCACCTACGGCTCCTAGAACGCTTCCACCAGCGTTGTCTCCACTCCATCCTCAACATTCATTGGAGCGACTTCATCCCTAACATCGAAGTACTTGAGATGGCAGAGGCCGACAGCATCGAATCCACACTGCTGAAGATCCAACTGCGCTGGGCAGGTCACGTCTCCAGAATGGAGGTCCATCGCCTTCCCAAGATCGTGTTATATGGCGAGCTCTCCACTGGCCACCGTGACAGAGGTGCACCAAAGAAGAGGTACAAGGACTGCCTAAAGAAATCTCTTGGTGCCTGCCACATTGACCACCGCCAGTGGGCTGATATCACCTCAAACCGTGCATCTTGGCGCCTCACAGTTCGGCGGGCAGCAACCTCCTTTGAAGAAGACCGCAGAGCCCACCTCACTGACAAAAGACAAAGAAGGAAAAACCCAACACCCAACCCCAACCAACCTATTTTCCCCTGCAACCGCTGCAACCGTGTCTGCCTGTCCCGCATCGGACTTGTCAGCCACAAACGAGCCTGCAGCTGACGTGGACATTACCCCTCCATAAATCTTCGTCCGCGAAACCAAGCCAAAGAAAGAAGAATGTGGGTGGAAAGAAAAAGTTTGAAAACCACTGTTTCAATTGTACCTAATTGGCTCGTCATATGCACGGTTTCAGAACTCCAATAACAATTTTTCTCAAGCAAAATATTTCAGTCACAATTGGATCTAGAGCAGTGATTCTTAACTTTCCCTTCCCACTCACATACCACCTTCAGCAACCCCTTACTAATTGTGAGTTTAACCCACCGATGGCAGAGGGATTTCTTAAGGTGGTATGTGAGTAGATGAGAAAAAGTTTGAAGAGCACTGCTCTAAACCCATCCTCTCCATGTGCCTGTCCAAGATTTTTCTTAAATGTTGCAATAGTATCTGCCTTAACCATCTCCTCCGGCTGTCATACACCCACCACTGTCTAAAAAAGGTGTATCTCTCTCCCCCCCTCCCCCACTCACCTTAAATCTATGACCTCCGATTACCAATTCTACAACTCTGGGCAAAAGACTCTCTGCATTTACCCGATCTCCTGGACCAGTCTACCATACCTGGAAAAGTCTCACCAGAGTCCATATGGACAACATCTACCATGTTGCCCCTGTCGATTCTCTTGATCACCCTTTCCAAAAATATTGTCAAATTCCTGATCTATTCCTCTCATGACTTTATGTACCTATGTACTTACACTTGGTCAGTCCATCATCTACCAGATGTCGGATGCTCAGCATTGCCTCACACCCCTGATCAGTCATTGATACTCATCACTGGCCTGGATGAGTGCAACTCAAGATGCTTGACACCGTACTGGACCTGGCACCCGATCCCTAGCCATTCACTCTCTCCACCACCCACACTGCTATCCACAGAATGCCCTACTGCAACTCACCGTTGGACAGACCCTACCCAGCCCATCACCTCTACCAGCCAGTAGAAGCAACTCACCAAATGCTGGACAAAAATCAGTGGATCAAGCAGCGCACAGGGAAGACAACAGATGGTCAATGCTACAGCCTGAAACCCTCCATTGGGGCTGGGAAGAATGAAGGTGGAAGCTGAAATTAGAGGGGGAGGGGGGAAAAGCATGAGATGACTGATGATAGGGTGAATATGGGTGTCTCGAGGGAGGGGGTAAGGTGGGTGGGGGAAAGGAATGGGAACAATGGAAGAAGCCAGGAGGTGATAGGTTGAGGAAGCAGACAGATGAGGGAGATGCATATGTTGGGAGAGGAGGGTTCTTCATGGAATGAAGGGATGGTGGGAGGGAAAGGACAGTGAAAAGTTGGGAATGGCAGCGAATGGAAATTTCCCTTTTGACTGAGAGATCTTTTCTTTCAATGTCACTTGAGTGAAGATTCTGGAGTTCCCTCCCGGACAGAATTGTGAGTTTAACCCAAACCTCAGGGACCACATGGGTTCAAGAAGGGAGATCACCCCTATCTTCTTGAGGACAACTTCGGATTGGCAATGAGACCCTGGCTCAGCCTGCAAAGCCCTCACCCCTTGAACCATAGAAAACTACAGCACAGAAACAGGCCCCTTCCACTCTCCCAGTGTGTGCTGAACTCTTTTTACACTGACCTGCACCTAGTCCATGGGCCTCCATACCTCTCCCATCTGTCCAAATTCTTCATAAATGTTAAAATTAGCCCTGCATTCACCACCTCAGCTGGAAACTCCTTCCACAGTCCCACCACTCTCTCTGTGAAGACGTACTCTCTCATGTTCCCCCTACACTTTTTCCCCTTTCACCCTTAACCCATGTCCTCTGGTTTGTATCTCACCTACACTCAGTGGAATAAACCTCTCTACAGTTATTCCCTTCATAATTCTAAGTACTTCTATCAAATCTCCCCTCATTCCTCTGCTCCAGGGAATAAAGTCCTAATCTGTTTAACCTTTCCCTGTTCCTGAAGTCCGGGCAACATCCTAGTAAATCTTCTCTGCACTCTTTCTATCTCTCCTGTAGTTAGGTGACCAAAACTGCATGCAATACTCTAAATGTGGCCTCCCCAATGTCTTCTACAACTTTACCATAACGATTGAAATTCAGATGTATCCCTTAGCCTGTGGTGGAGTTTCCTGAGTGGAATGCATATCAATCAACCTGCATCGCCCAGGGCTCTCTCCATCCGTAGCTTGTCGAGGAAGGGATGTCATCAGTATGCGAACCCCAGCCTCCTGGCAGGTAACAAGGATCACAATGGGGAGGAGGTCATGTACTCAGTCACCCTTTGTGACAGAGTCGGCATCTACACTCTTCTCAAGCTAGAAAGCAACCTCATAGTTGTTGTTCAAACCTCATGCAGTATGTGACAAATCTCTGGCATTTTCCACCTCGGGGAGAGCAGAGGCGGGTTTTTTTTCGGTGGGTATTTAAGTTCAAAGCTCAAAGTTCAGGTTTGTTGTTAGATTACGTACATGGGATTCTTTCTCCTGTGGGCAAGGCAGAATTACCGCTTGTTGGTAGTGGAAGGAATTACTGTGCCCAATGTGCACATGTAAACAAATTTTAAAAATTGTAAACTGTGCAACTCAGTGGGAAAAAAAGTCAATAAAGTGCAAAAGTAATACTTAAATGAGTCCCTGCTTGAGTTTGTCGTTGAGGAGTCTGATGGTGGAGGGGTAGCAGCTGTTCCTGGACCTGATGAGTCTTGTGTCATGTACACCTCTTTCCTGATGGCGGCAGTGAGAACAGAGTGTAGGCTGGGTGGTGAGGATCCTTAATGATTACTGGTGCCCTCCGACGGCAGCGTTCCCTGTAGATGGGCTCGATGGTGGAGAGGGTCTTGCCTGTGATGTCTTGGGCTGTGTCCACTATCTTTTGCTCAGACCATGATGCAGCTGGACAGCACACTTTCCGCCACACATCTGTAGAAATTTGTCAGGGTTTCTGATGCCGTACCAAACGTCTGCAAACTCCTGAGGAAGTAAAGGCTTTCTTCATGATGCCATTAGTATGTTGGGTCCAGGAAAATTCCTCTGAGTTGGAGACTCTCAAGAACTTAAATTTGCTCACTGTCTCCACCTCTGATCCCCCCAATGGTCACTGGATCGTACATCTCTGGTTTTCCCTTCCTAAACTCCATCTTGGCTTTGGTGACATTGAGGGCGAGGTTGTTGTTGCACCATTCAGCCAAGTTTTCAATCCCCCTCCTGTTCGGTGACTCATTGCTCCTTTTTATGCGGTGGGTTAATTGGCCACAATAAATCATAGAACAGTGGCTCTCAACCTTTTTCTTTCCTCTCACATAACACTTTAAGTAATCCCTCTGCCATTGGTGCTCTTTGATTAGTAAGGGGTTACTAAAGGTGATACGTGAGTGGGAAAGGAAGATTAAGAATCACAGCTCTAGACCCAATTGTGACTGAAATATTTTGCTTGAGAAAAATTGTAATTGGCCCATTTCCTTTAGAGCTATGCGGCCATGCACATAACGAGTCAATGAGGTACGATTAAGACAGTGGTTTTCAAACATTTTCTTTCCACCCAGAGATAAGCTTTTTTTACACTTAGAATAGAGAGTTCCTGGAATGCAATGCCAGGTTTAGTGGTGGAGGCTGGTGTAATAGGGACATTTAAAAGACTATTAGATAGGCACATGGATGCAGGAAAAATAGAGAATTGTGGGCATGAGGGAGGGAAGGATTAGACCAGTGGATCTCAACCTTTTTCTTTCTGCTCATACACCACTTTAAGTAATCCCTCTCCCATAGGTGATTAGTAAGGGATTGCTTAAGGTGGGATGTGAGTGGGAAGGGAAGGTTGAGAACCACTGCTCTAGATCCAATTGTTACTGAAATATTTTGCTTGAGAAAAATTGTCAATGGGCCATTTCCTTTGGAGTTCTGAAACCGTGCACATGACGAGTCAAATAGGGATGATTAAAACAGTGGTTTCAAATGTTTTCTTCCCACCCACATCCCACCTTCAGCAATCCCTTACTAATCACAGAGCACCAACGGCATAGGGAATACTTAAAGTGGGACGTGAGTGGAAAGAAAAAGGTTGAAATCCACTGGATTGCATCGGTCGGCATAACATTGTGGACTGAAGGCCGTGCTGCAATGTTCAATGTTCCATGTTCTTTCTCCATTCAACAAGACACTAAAACCACATGATATAGAAGCAGAAGCAGGTCAACGGCCTATCGAGCCTGCTCTACTGTTCCATCATGCACTGATCCATTCTGCCACTCAGCCCCACTCCCTTGCCTTCTTCCATAGCCTTTGATACCCGGAGAATGCATTGTTGTTCCAGCTGGTTTTCCTGCCTGATTTCTCCTTTTCTTTCTCTCCTCTGAATCAAAAAGGCTTTGAATGGAGAAGTAATGAGGTTTGACTGCTACTCTTTAGGGACTCGGCGAGGCTGCACCTTGTGGATTGTGCACAGTCTTCATAGTTCGGGTTTATCGTCAAATACAACCCTGAGATTCTCCTTCCTGCGGGCCAGGCAGAATTTCTTCTTATCGGTCGATCAAACTGAACTCAAGTAAAAGATACATACACAAAAGAGGGAAACGTAAACAAGAAGGCAGTGTAAACAATCTGTAATACGGAATATAAATATTCAATAATAAGTAACGAGCAAAGTAAAAGTCATTAAATTGTCTCTGATTGTCAATCATCATCTGAATGTACAAGTACAACCTGATGTTCTCTGGTTCTTGGTACAAAACACGCAGACACACAACCAGACCAAACACACATACAGACAAACAATAAATGGGCAGGACAAGTATTGTATCTATACAAATAAATAAATATTGTTTCATGAATATGAGTTAGTGGGAGCCATTCCTTTGGTCGCTCAGCGTTCTCGCTGCCCGTGGGAAGAAGCTGTTCCTCAACCTGGTGGTGTTGGCTCTGATCCTCCTAGATCTCTTCCCCGACGGGACCGGCTGAAAGATGCTGCGTGCGGCTTTGAATGATTTTGAGCGTCCTCCACAGACAGCGATCCTGGTAGATCATGTCAATAATGGGGGTGGGGTGGGGTGGGGGAAGGGAGACAAAAATGATCTTCTCAAATACAAAACTGTAAACTCCCTGACTGCAATGCAAAGAGAATAAAAAATCAATAAAGTGCACAAGTCCAAGTTTTTAAATGAGTCTCTGATTGAGTTTGTTGCTGAGGATTCTGACGATGGAGGGGGAGCAGCTGTTCCTGAACCTGGTGGAGCGAGTCTTGTGGCACCTGCACCTCTTCTCTGATGGCAGCGGCGAGAACGGGATTTGATTTCATAATCTGTAAATGATATTTTTGGGATTGAGTAGATGCAGTGAAGGTTCATCAGAGGGATTCCTGGGATGGCAGGACTGACGAATGAAGAAAGACTAGATAGACTAGGAGATACTCATTGGAATTTGGGAGAATGAGAGGGGATCTCATTGAGACGTACAAAATTCTGAAAGGATGAGGCAGGGTAAATACAGGGAAAATGTTTCCCTGTATTGAGGAATTTCAAAATAAGGGGTCACAGTCCAAGGAAAAGGGGAAAGTAATTCAAGACTAAGTTCTGGACAAACCTCTTTACTCATAGAGTTGTGAACTTATCAAACTCCCGAGCACAGAAAGTTGTTGAAGTCAGATCATAAGATCTATTCAAAGAGGAGCTGGATGTAGCCCCCTTGACTCTAGCGCATAGAGAGAAAACAGGAATGGTGTACTGAGGGTGCTTGAAGATAGAGCAATTGATGTGGTCTATTTGGATTTTAATCGGGCTTTCGGTAAGGTTCAACATGAAAGGTTAGTGAGGAAGGTTCAGTCTCTAGAGATTAATATAGAGATAGTCAGATGGGTTCAATGGTGGCTGGAAGATAGGCTCCAGAGAGTCATGGTGGACAACTGTCTGTCAGGATGGAGGCTGGTGACGAGCAGTGTGCCTCAGTGATCGGTATTTGGTCCTTTGTTGTTTGTCATTTATATTAATGATTTGGATGATGGGGTGGTAAATTGGGTGAGTAAATATGCGGACGATACAAAAATAGGGGGAGTTGCGGATAGAGAGGAGGGTTTTCATGGACTACAGAAGGATTTGGACTGCTTAGAAGAGTGGGCTGAAAGGTGGCAGATGGAGTTTAATGAATTGTTTCATTTTGGGAAGAATAATCAAAACAGGACATATGCAGTGAAGGGGAGGGTGTTGAGGAATGCAGAGGAACAGAGAGATCTTGGAATAATGGTTCAGTGTTCCTTGAAGTTGGATTCCAACGTAGATAGGGTGGTGACAAAGGCTTTTTATATGCTGGCCTTTATAAATCATAGCATAGAATATAGGAGTTTTGGGGTGATGTTGAGACTGTTTAAGGCATTGGTGAAGCCAAGTTTGGAGTACTGTGTGGAGTTCTGGTCTCTAAATTATAGAAAGGATAATAATAAGGTTGAGAGGGTGCAGAGAAGGTTTACTAAATGTTGCCTGGATTACAGTATCTTGAATACAGAGAAAGATTGAGTAGACTGGGACTTTATTTATTGGAGTGTAGAAGGTTGAGAGGGGATTTGATAGAGGTATTTAACATTATGAAGGGAATAGATAGAGTAGATGTAAATAGGCTTTTTCCCCTGAGGGTAGGGGAGATTGGAACAAGAGGTCATAAGTTAAGGGTTAGGGGGCAAAACATTAGGAGTAACATGAGAGGGGGCTTCTTCACTCAAAGAGTGGTGGCTGAGTTGAATGACCTTCCGGAAGAGGTGGTTGCAGCAGGGTCACTTTTGTCATTTAAGAGGAGGTTGGATGAGCGCATGGATGTGAGGGGGTTGGAGGGTTATGGACAGGGAGTGGGTAGGTGGGACTAGTGGAGTTTGACGTAAATCATTGTGGATTAGAAGGGCCGATATGGCCTGTTTCCATACTGTAAAATGTTATATGGTTATATGATCATATTGAATCGGGGAGTAGGCTCCAAAGGGATAAATGACCTTACCCTGCATCTGTTTTCAATGTTTTCTTGTTTCTGAGAATGAGTCGATTTCAGCCTTGGATGCAATTAAATAATTCAGCTCTTGAGGAGAGAGTTCAAAAGGTCCACAACCTCTGGAAAAAGAAATTCCTTCTTATCTCAACCTTTACCAGATGACCGTCCACTTTCTCCCAAGAGTGTGGAATGACCTCACAACCCAATGACTCAATGTGTCCTCACAACCTTGTCATTCTGGGAGTCGACCCGAGGAGCATCATCTGCCCTGTGTCCATACGAATCTCCTTCTATGAGACCAAAGTTGATGTGAGTTCAGGTGGGGGGGGGGGGGGGGTGCGACTCATCAGCCATCGACAGAGAGCCACACAGCACAGAAGCAGGCTATTCAGCCCACAACATCCATACTTGCACTAATCCAACCTTCCTGCACTTAACCTGCAGCCTCGGAAAGTCCAGTGTTTGTCCAGTCACTGCACACAAGAGCTTGCAGGTGCTAGGACTTGGAGCATAACACAATCTGCCTCTTCTTTGTCCGAAACTTCTCGCGCAGATCAATCCCATGCAATTCCCACCCTCCCCTGACATATTACAGAACCTCTTACTTTGTATAAATTCGAGTTGGATTAAAAAACAGAGAGGAATGTACAATAAATTAGTCAATGTTTTTTCATGAGGTTTGGAGCAAATTAACTTGTTGGTTTTAAATTTTTATTTAAATTGAATTTTCTGGAAAGAATGGAGATATTTTGGGAAGGTGATGAATGCATTCTGACTATCTCTGTTGATCCTGGATTTCAATATCAATGCGTAAACTAATTTGAAATGAAGTGTCTGCAAAATTTCTGTTGGAAGCATTCATGTGAAGTTAAGCGCACTCCTGCGCTTGGAAAGTAATCGTGGTGAAGTCGCATTATGAAGGTGCAGTGGTTAAATTCCTTGGCTTGAAACCTTTCGTGACTTAATAATAGGGGATCATCCTTGAGAGATGGAGCAGGTACAAAGGGCCGAATGGCCTGCCCCTACTATTTTTCTCAGAGTCTCTGGATCATGAAGGTGGGCCAGGGAAGAATATTTTCAGCCCTTTTATGCTCTGGCCTGAATGCACATACAGACCCAGCAATGGTGTGACTTGTAAATATCTCAAGATTCTTTTGTTGCCATGTAATAAATCAGATAGATTATTACACAAAATTATAATGCAGGCAAAGATTCGCTGTCAGCTGAAATTGCCCGGTGCCCCTTACAGTCAGAAAAAGAAAAGCAAAAGAGAGTCCATTCAGAGCCTCTGAGCATCCGTGGATTCGCCTCCAGCGCCCCAGCTGCCTCTGCACCCACGCAGACGTCCGTCCACACCATTGGCAACCCGAGCTCCACATCCAAACCTCCGGCACGATCAGGAAACCTTCATTGCCTTCGGCACCCTCTTTCATCCCGGTTCCGACACCTGGTACCCCAGCCAGTCCCGAGCCAGTCTGCAGCAGCCCGCAAGCCTGATGTAAGTTCTTTGACTGAAATTACCAGCAGCCCTGCAACCTGCATGGATTCCTCGCCTCTGGTCGCCAATAGCCCATCAGTCAGCTGGGGTCACTGTCTCTTCTGCTTCTCTTTCTCAAACGGGTTGGTGGGGGGGGGGGGTGGTGGGGTTGGTTTCCCCATTTTCTGGTACCCTGTGCCAGTCCTCTACTTCCCTGGAGTCTGTAACCCAGGTGTGGCCCAATCATTTTTAGATGCAAGCCAGATACAGGAAAATATCAATATTAAGCCGAGCAGTTTTCAACCAGTTACACTGCAAGAAAAACAGTGCTTTGGTACCAGAAAGCCCCTGTGGCACTGAAAATTCATTTTCTGTCAAAATAACTATACAGCACCACTGAACAGTTTAACTGTTGACATTACAGTAGTTTATCGATGTGCTCACACATTACAGAAGGCATTTCTGTATCTGCTGCACTTAAATTTAATTTAAATGCATACAATAAAACTCTTTAATACTCTCATTCAAAAATCAGTGCCAAATAAAAACCTGGGTGCAAAATAAGAACAGGAGGAAAGATCAAGAAAGGGACAACATTCCTCCACACACTCTCAGTGAATACAGTTCATGGCCTAAGTGTTCACCTAAACGATTCTGATGCAAGGTGTAAATCTGTAGATAGGCTAGTAAAGTTAGCAGGTTCTTTGAAAAATCCAGTAAACAATCTTCCCCTGGACAACACTTTGTGGCTAGTTTCAGTCTTTTTAGTTCTGCCATATATATTTTTTTAAACTGAGATGAACATTTTCATTGCTAGATAACATTGCAACGGCTGGTCTAGTAGTTGTTCAAAGTGGCAGCGACATCTAGCATTGAAACCAAGGTGTGCAATGTACATACAGTGCAATTGATTATTAGAGACTGTTCTATTCCATTTTACTTTTAAAATTTACCCTGGACCACTTAAAAATGGGCCAGAGACCACCCCTGCTACAACCCCTCGAGGCCCCTGCTGAACAAAGGCGCTGCTATCTTGGGCCCAGACCCTGCGGTTGCAGGATTTTTAAACAAAACACTGTTAGCTCCATTAACAGGTCATTTAAAGCCTGCACAGAGTATTTGAACTGGGCTGTAGAACCCTGTGGCGGAGTGCTTTGTCTCCGCTCTCTGCTCACCATGGGTCCACACTCAGCGGCAGGGGATGCCGTTGCCGCAGCTTTGGCGGAGCCCCATGTTTTTTTTAAATTAAGCCTCCTAGTTCACTGGCAACAAGAAAGACTAAGCAGCTACATCACTTTGTAAACCACAGGAGCAGGGTAGGCCATTCCACCATTCCATCAATAGCTGATCCATTCTCCCACTCAGCTCCGCTCCCCTCCCTTCACCCCATAACCTTTGATATCCTAACTATTCAGATATCTATCCATCACTGCCTTAAATACACCCAACGACCTGGACCCTACAGCCACCCATGGTAGAAAATTCCAGACTCTCTGGCTGAAGAAATTCTTCCGCATCTCTGTTTTAAATGGGTACCCTTCAATCCTGAAGGTGTGCCCTCTTGTCCTAGACTCCTCTACCACGAGAACAACTCTGTCCAGGCCTTTCAACATTTGAAGTGCTTCTATGAGCTCCCCCCTACCCCCCTTTCTTCTGAACTCCAAGATCCGTCGAATGTTCCTCATATGCTAACCCCTTCATTCTTTCATATCTTTTCTGAACCCTCTCCAATGCCAGTAAATCCTTTCTTAAAAAAGGAGCCCAAAACTGTACAACTTTCAGCGGAAAATCTAACCTGGTCTCCTTAACACCAGCTCCATAGCCAAGAAAGCCCAGCAGCATCTCTACTTCCTGCGAAGGCTGAGGAAAGTTCATCTCCCACTCTCCATCCTCATCTCATTCTACAGAGGATGTGTCGAGAGCATCTTGTACAACTGCACCACCGCCTGGTTTGGAAGCTACACCACCTCAGACTGCAAGACCCTGCAGAGGAAAAGGTCATTGGGGGCTCTCTTCCTACCGTGACGGACATCTACAACACTCGATGTAGGTGAAAGGCAATAAACATTGTGAAGGACTCCACACACCCCTCACGTAAACTGTTCTCCCTCCTGCCATCTGGAAGGAGGTACTACAGCAGTCGGGTCCTTACATCCAGATTGGGCAACAGTTTTTTTCCCCCCCCAAGCCATCAGGCTCCTGAATTCCCAGAATATATGTGGATAGAGTACCATATATTTTAATATTTCATTGTGTTTAACTTCTATTTTAAATTATATTTATGTAAATATGTTCCATGGTCCCTGGAGAAACGTTATCTTGTCTTTACTGTGCAAGCATGGTATGAACAATTTGACTTGACTTGGTCTCACCAGTGCCTGATAAAGCCACAACATCACATCCCTGCACTTGTATCCTATTCCTCTAGAGATCAATACCAACATTGCATTTGCCTTCTTCGCCACCACTATTCATTAACACAATAGCTTTGCATTCAATGCAGTGATAATAAACAAACTTATCCCCAAACTCCATGACCTTGGGCTCAGTGTCCCACTTCTGCAATGTGGAGGCAGCAATCAGTGAGGAATCTCCTCTACGATCATCCTCTACAATGGAGTCCTGCAAAAGTGCGTACCTTCCTCCCTGCACACCCATCCCTAACAGTGATGAGTTGGAGTTTAGGAGTGAGAAAGGTTTCAGATATATTGCCAGAGAACAAGTATGACATCACGTGCAACCCTAAGGTTCTTTTTCCCTGCGGGCGAGGCAGAATCACCACTTATTGGTCGTGCAAAGCAAACTGGATGCAATGTACACATGTAAACAAATAAAGAGCAGTAAACAGATAATGAAATCTAAACAAACTGAGAGAACATAAGTTTGAAAAATCAAGAAAGTGCAAAAGTAAGAGTCCATAAATGAGTCCTTGATTGAGTTTGTCATGGTGGAGTCTGATGGTGGAGGGGGAGCAGATGTTCCTGAACCTGGTGTTGAGAGTCTTGTGGCAACTAGACCTCTTTCCTGATAGTAGCAGCGAGATCAGAGCATGTGCTGGGTGGTGAGGGTCCTTGATGATTGGTGCTGCTCTCCGATGGCAGCGTTCCCTATAGATGTTCTCAATAGTGGGCAAGGTTTTTCCTCTGATGTCCAGGGTGGTGTCCACTACTTTTTGGAGGGCTTTACACTCAGGGGTATTGGTGTCCCCATACCAGACTGTGATGCAGCACACTTTCTACCACATATCTGTACATATTTGCCAGGGTTTCCGACGTGATACCAAACCTCTGCAAACTCCTGAGGAATAGAGGCACTGCCGTGCTCTCTTCACGAGGCCATTTGTGTGGTCGGTCCAGGAAAGGTCTTCCGAGATAGCGACACCCAAGTACCTAAATTTTCTCACCCTCTCCGCCTCTGAACCCCAATGATCACTGGATCAAGGGACTTGTGAATTGGTGCCAGGACAACAACCTTTCCCTTAATGCTGTGAAACCTGAAAGTCTGCAGAGACTGAGATTGTAGTAAAAGCACACAGAAACCCCAGAGGACCTCAGTCCATGTCACAGCATCCACAGGAGGCAAAGATATATTACTGGCGATTTGGGCCTCAGCACTTCTTCAAAGTTTAAGCAAAGAAAGCAGGCAGGCATCTCAAATAAAGGGGAAAAATGGGAGGGGGAGGAGTCCAGACCAACAAACAAAAGGATATGATAAGAGGAGAGGTGAGAATTGATTTTTGCTCTGTGAAAGGAGACAGAGGGAAAAGAGAAGAGAGAGATAGAGAGAGAGAGAGAGAGAGGAGAGAGAGAGAGAGAGAGAGAGAGAGGGAGAGAGAGAGAGAGAGAGAGAGAGAGAGAGAGAGAGAGAGAGAGAGAAAACTAGAGAGATGGAGATGGGGGGAAGAAGGAGGGGGTGTTTTCAACAGAAACCAGAGAAGTTGATGTTAATGCCATCTGGTTGAAGGTTGCTCAGACAGAAGATGAGGTGTTGTTCCTCCAATTTATGGATGGGTACACCACCAGGGGGCAACCTTTGTATCTCCAGGAGTGTAAGGGGACAGGACAACATCTGGATCAAGCCCCATCAGGTCGGGTGTCAATCTCCCTCTGGGATATAAGCCTGCGCCGACTCAGAGTTGCTGCAGCCACAGCTGGCCTGGCTCTGTGGAAGTCTTTGTGGATTAAAGCCTATTGTACAGTTTTTATCTTTGTGTGTGTCTGATCCTAGCTAACAGTGCACCACAATTTAAGCCACAAAATTTTCCCACGGATGCCATGGAAAAATTCCTGTGCGCAGGGAGCTTCGAGGTCAACCCACACCACCCGGAAGCTCAGACATGCTTCGAGATCTGGTAGCACATGGTCGAGGCTATCATCGAGGTACACGAGGGTGACATCCTGGACTCTGATCGGAAGAGGTTGGTCCTACTCCAGTCAAAGCTGGGACCCCGCGCCTTCCAGGTAACCAAAGGCTGCTCCACGTACAAGAGTGCAATGGACACTCTCGAGAACTTTTACAAGCCCCCCATGATTGTGGTCTGTGCAAGGTACCTCCTCAACACCCGAGCCCAGCAACAAGGGGAGACGGCTGAGCCTTACCTGGGACACTTGTGCGAGTTGGCCCGACCGTTTCTGGCTGAACCTGGGGTAGGTGTTGAGGAGGTCAAGAGGCTGATCCGGGACACCTTCGTCTAAAGGCTATGCTCGAGGGCCATTCGGCAGAAGCTGCTGGAAGACAACATCTATGCCCTAACCAGGACTATAGAAGTGGTCCAAACCCTGGAAGCAGCAGCCCTGCACGTCGAAGCCTTCGATTCCATGTTCCCCCAGGCTCAATCATGGACCTCTCACACTGCAGCTGCAGCCCCAGGCTGAGCTGGGGAGGAGAACGTCGCTGCGGTAGGTGCCCAGCAGCCCTGTAATTACTGTGGGTCCTGGTATGGGTCAGATCGACGATCGTGCCAAAACTGCCCAGCTAGGAACCAGTATTGTTCCAAATGTGGCAAGAAAGGCCACTTTGCAAAGTGTGCCTCTCTAAACCTGCTGGCAGCTCAGCGGCCCTCTATGACCTCCTCACCTCCCCGCAGATCCCCCCACGTGCGCGTGCCGGGTGGCGCCATTGTCCCCGCAATGACTTCCCCTTTCCCTGACTTTGACCGTGCAACATTCAGCCCCACCAGCGACCGTTACAGCGTGTGCCCCGAGCATCTGCACCAGCCCCCGCCCTCGCCAGCGCTGCTCACTGAGAACTACAGCGATGCCACTTCCAGCTCACGGCGTGATGTCACTTCCGGCTCACGTAACAACGTCACTGCCGCCGGCTGTGATGACATCACTTCCCCTGGTGTAGCGGACACGGCTGGGGAAGGAGGCCAGGCATGCAGCGGCCTTCCACATGCTGCCGCCATCTTGGGCCAGGAAGCGCCTAACACGGAGGGCCCCCGATGACGTCGAGAACAACGTGGTCAACACAGGCAATAATCAGGCCACCCTACTGACTCTCCCCACACCTCCGGGTGCCATCAGCTGCCGCACGCCACACCCAGCAACCGATGGCAATGTGGTCACCATGGGTGATGACCAGGCCGCCCTACCGACACTTCCCACGCCTCCAGAGGCCATCGGCTACCGCACGCTGCACCTCACGACTGATGTTGATGTGGTCAACACGGATGATGACCAGGCCACCCTATCAATGCTCCCATCCCTCTGGATAGCGACAACTCTGACTCCAAGATGGTCCTGGCTGCCACCATGCTGACCAGGGACATCCCCCACGATCTCAGGTGCTCGATGATGGACGTGTGAATCAATGGGCAGATAACAAAGTGCCTGTTCGAAAGTGGCAGAACAAAAGCTTCATTCACCTGAGTGTGGCCCACTCCCTAAGGGTAAAGATCCACCCCACCACCTGCTCGATCGCCCTCGTCACCAAGGATAAGACTGTTGGTACCCTTGGGCACTGTTTGGTCAATATAACGGTGGGAGGGGAGACTTACACAGGATTCAGGCACCTGGTCATGCCCAAACCCTGCACACCACTCCTCCTGGGCCTGGATTTCCAGTGCCACCTTCAGAGTGTCACCCTTGCCTTTGGGGGGCCCCAACCTCCACTCACATAGCACAGCACACCAACCTACCAGCCCCAGCCAACCTGCGGCCTCTCCACACTGCGCATCACCTACCGGCGCTCTTTCCACATCTTGCACTAGGCTGCAATCCAATCGCCGCCAGAAGTAGGTGCTATTGCGCTGCAGACAGGGACTTCATCAAGATGGAGGTGCGGCGACTCCTGGCGGAAGGCATTATAGAGCCCAGTAACAGCCCTTGGAGAGCCCAAGTCCTGGTTGTCAAAGGGGGAAGTAAGCCTAGGATGGTCGTGGTACACCTGCTGGTTGCCTTCTCCCGCCGAGGATCGCCGACATGGTCAATGAGATAGCCCTTTACCGGGTTTTCTACACGATTGACCTGAAGTCGGAGTATCACCAAATCCCTATCCACCCAAAGGACAAACCCTACACCACATTTGAGGCAGACGGGCGCCTGTACCAGTTCCACAGGGTTGCTTTTTGGGTCATGAAAGGTGTCTCTGTCTTCCAGCGGGAGATGGATCACATGGTAGACTGGCACAAGCTGAAGGCGATGTTCCCATATCTGGATAATGTCACTATCTGTGGCCATGACCAGCAGGACCACGATGCTAACCTGGAAAAATTCCTCCAGACGGCCGCGGAGCTGAACCTCATTTACAACAAGGAGAAGTGTGTGTTCAGCACCACCCGCCTCGCCATCCTGGGGTACATCGTGCCCATGGAGTCGTCAGCCCAGATCTGGAAATGATGCACCCATTAATGGAGTTACCCCTCCCCCCCACGCTAAAGGCCCTCTGAAGGTACCTGGGCCTGTTCTCTTATTACTTGCAGTGGGTCCCTCGTTTCTCAGACAAGGTCCACCCACTGGCCAAGCCACAACTTTTCCCCTCCCACCTGAGGTGCAGGCAGCCTTCACCTGCATCAGGCAAGACATCGCGGATCGCCACGATGCAGGCTGTGGATGAGGACTCTCCTTTCCAGGTGGAGAGCGATGCTTCCGAAGTGGCCCTCGCTGCTACCCTCAACCAAGGGGGGGTGCCCCGTTGCCTTCTTCTCCAGGACCCTCCACAGCTCCGAGCTAGGGCTCTCCGCCATTGAAAAGGAGGCCCAGGTGATTGTGGAAGCGGTCCGCCACTGGTGCCACTACCTGGCTGGCTGGAGATCACGGTCCTCACAGACCAGCGGGCCGTGGCATTCATGTTTAACACTATCCACAAGAGCAAGATCAAGAACAACAAGATCCTGCGTGGTAGCCAAGATCAAGAACAACAAGATCCTGCATGGCAACCTACAGCTACGACATCCAGTACCAACCCAGGAACTTTAACGACTCCCCTGATGCCCTCTCTCACACCTGCACGTCTATATATGATGACAGGTTGCAGGCATTGCGTGAATCCCTCTGCCATCTGGGCGTTACCCGGTTGTACTATTTAATTAAGTCCTGAAATCTGCCGTACACCATCAGGGACGTTAGGGACATGACTGAGGCCTGTGGGGTCTGTGCGGAGTGTGAACCCCGGTTCTTCCACACCCCCCCAGGTCCACGCTGTAAAGGCTACTCGACCTTGAAGTCCCTTGGACTTCAAAGGGACCCTGCCTTCCACGAACTGAGACGTCTACTTCCTCACAGTAGTGGACGAGTACTCACGCTTCCCTTTCACCATCCTTTGTCCGGACTCCTCCACGGCCACCGTCATCAGGGCCTTGGGGCAAATTTTCACCATGTTTGGCTACCCCACCTTCATCCACAATGACCGGGAGTCTAGTTTCATGAGCGATGAGTTGTGCCAGTACCTGACGGCAAGGGTATCGTGACCAGTCGCATGACAAGCTATAACCCGAGATGTCCTCCTGGCTCTCAGGTCAAAAGTGTGGGATATTGAGTACTGGCAGGATGCCCTGCCCGAGGCGCTCCATGCCATTTGGTCACTGGTGTGCACGGCTACCAACATGACCCCTCACGAACGTCTGTTCTCATTCCCCAGGAGGTCGGCGACTGGAATGTCACTCCCAACATGGCTCACGTCCCCGGGACCAGTGCTTCTGCATAAGCATGTAAGGACACACAAGGCCAAAGCCCTGGTGGAGCAGGTTTTGCGCCTTCATGCAAACCATAACTATGCTTTCGTTAGGTTTGGCAGTGGCAGGGAGGACACCGTCTCAACCAGGGACCTGGCACCAGCAGGAGCACCCACCACACCACGCCACACTCCAACCCAGGACGACACTGACCGGGCATACATCCCCGTCCCCAGTCAGCTATGGGGCACGCAGGGCTTCCTTGACCACCAGGGACCCGCTTCAGCCTTACGAGATGAACCCGTCCCCCCACCCATCCAATACAACCTGCATATGTCGACTCCGGCCCCCCTGGCTACCCCTCCGTGCGGCACCACACCAGCCACACACACCCTTTCCGCCAACCCATCCCCCCACTTCCCCTCTAACCAGCGACCAGGAGCCAGTCCTACGACGGTCACAGAGACCCCTGCGGCCGCCGAATCATCTCAGCCTGTAAATATATTGTATGTAGGCGGCGGCGGCCCCAATCCGGGCAGGAGCAAGGGGAGGCCCTAGCCTCGGTCAAGTGAGGCAGACGGAGGCCCCGGTCCGGGCAGAGAGTCGGAGGCGGCGGCCCCAGTCCGGGCAGTATGGGCCGACCTAGGAGGGGAGGCAGGCCCCTCCAGCCTGGGTAAGAAAACTGCATAGGAGAAGGCCACTCCGATATAAAACCTACGATCCAAGGACCTCGCTGCCACATCCCAGCTTGCTTGGCCACAGCACACGAACCATGGGTGTAAAGGGTGGGGCCAGTACTGCGCACACTGCACTCCACCTAAAAGCTCCTTTGCGCACGCCCGAGGACAGGTCCACGTCCTCCCTCTCCACGTACTTCCCCTCAAAAGACAAAGGAGGAAAAACCCAACACCCAACCCCAACCAACCAATTTTCCCCTGCAACCGCTGCAACCGTGTCTGCCTGTCCCGCATTGGACTTGTCAGTCACAATCGTCCGCGAAGCCAAGCCAAAGAAAGAACATAGTGGGTGCAATTCCTTGTTACTGCACCCACCCTCCGGGACAATTTTAAAGAAGGGGGTGAATGTGGTGGTACACCACCAGCCTACTGGAGGGGGAAACCTCTGTACCTGCAGGAGTGTAAGGGGACAGGACAACACCTGGCTGGCTGTCAATCAGTCGGCCTGAATGGATCAAGCCCCACCCGGTTGGGCGTCAATCACCCTTCGGGATATAAGCCTGCGGCGGCCTCCCGACGTCTCACTCAGATTTACTGCAGCTACAGCCAGCCTGGCTCTGTGGAAGTCTTTGTGGATTAAAGCCTGTGGTACAGTCTTTATTTTGTGTGTATCTGATTCTGTCTAACAGCGCACCACAGGGTCTCAGTCTGACAGTGTCAGCAAGTCCAAGGAACTGATGCTGGACTTCCGGAAAGAGGGGAAGAGCTCATTCTCTTGCCCCCATTGAAGGTGCTGTGGTGGGAATAGTAGGCAGATTCAAGATCCTTGGGGTAAACATCTCCAATGACTTGGCCTGGCTCGCTCACTTGTGACCGTCAACAACTTCTACAGGTGCACTGTTGAAATGGTCCTGTCAGGGTGCATCACTGCATGGTACGGGAAATGTTCCACCCAAGACCTCAAGAAACTGCAGAGGGCTGTGAATATGACTCAGACCATCACACAAAGCTTCCACCGCC